>NC_074694.1:15339620-15639620 GCF_029448725.1 Salvelinus fontinalis | reverse complement strand
CAGTGTATTCAGGTCTCACTGCATCGTCACGGCAGTGTATTCAGGTATCACTGCATCTTCACGGCAGTGTATTCAGGTCTCACTGCATTGTCACGGCAGTGTATTCAGGTCTCACTTCCTTGTCTCGGCAGTGTATTCAGGTCTAACTGCATCGTCACGGCAGTGTATTCAGCTCTCACTGCATTGTCTCGGCAGTGTATTCAAGTCTCACTTCATCGTCTTGGCAGTGTATTCAGGTCTCACTGCATCGTCACGACAGTGTATTCAGGTCTCACTTCCTTGTCTCGGCAGTGTATTCAGGTCTCACTCCATTTTCTCAGCAGTGAAGATGCAGTGAGACCTGAATACACTGCCGAGACGATGCAGTGAGACCTGAATACACTGCCGAGACGATGCAGTGAGACCAGCATATACTGCCATGATGATGCATCATCATATTGTTACTCTTTGGTCTCTACAGTGTCGTCTGACTGACATTCAAGGTCTCCAAGGGTTACGAAAACAAATCTCACTGACAGAAACCAATCTATGGAGGCTTTGGACTTGTTTCACCAGGGGACATAATACATGTGATAGGATGGAGTCTGCCATAATGTAATGAACACATCTCTCTCTCTTCCATCCTTCCACCCTTCTCTACCCTTTGTCATCTGAAGATCCAAAAAGAGATTAAAGACAGCCATTTTCTGGAAGCACTAACATCCTGTTAGATGGGTGAATAAAAAGGATGAAAGGATAAAGTAGGATGACATTGCAAAACAAACATCTGAGATGAGTCAGTGAAATATATGTCTGTATTTTAAGACTTTATTCAATGCTGGAAGACTGTAATTATATTTTCCACATTGGTTTGCACGGAATGAGAAATTACAGTATGCCAAAACTCAGATATTATTTAAACACCACAGGATTTAATATATATATATATACTGAACAAAAATATAAATGCAACATGCAAAAATTTCAAAGATTTTACTGAGTTACAGTTCATATAAGGAAATCAGTCAATTGAAATAAATTAATGAGGCCCTAATCTATGGATTTCACATGACTGGGAATACAGATATGCATCTGTTGGTCACAGATACCTTAAACAAAATGGGCCTCACTATGGGCATCATGATCTGGTCACGGTATTTCTGTGCATTCAAATTGCCATCGTTAAAATACAATTGTGTTCGTAGTCCGTATCTTATGCCTGCCCATACCATAACCTCACCACCACCATGGGGCACTCTGTTCACAACGTTGACATCAGCAAACCACTCGCCCACACGACGCCATACACGTGGTCTGCGGTTGTGAGGCCGGTTGGACGTACTGCCAAATTCTCTAAAAGGACATTGGAGGTGGCTTATTGGAGAGAAATTAACATTAAATTCTCTGAAAACAGCTCTGGTGGACATTCTTTTAGTCTGCATACCAGACTGCACGCTCCCTTTAATCTGTGACATTGTGTTGTGTGAAAAAACGTCACATTTTATAGTGGTCTTTTATTGTCCCCAGCACAAGGTGAACCTGTGTAATGATCATGCTGTTTACTCAGCTTCTTGATATGCCACACCTGTCAGGTTGATGGATTATCTTGGCGAATGATAAATGCTCACTAACAGAGATGTAAACAAATTTGTGCACGACATTTGAAGGAAATAAGCTTTTTGTGGCTGTGGAACATTTCTGGGATCTTTTATTTCAGCTCATGAAACATGGGACCAACACTTGTTGCGTTGTTGCGTTCATATTTTTGTTCAGTTTATATATATTAATATAGAAAGCAGATTTTCCATGAAAGTAAAGATAGGCTGCTCTTGTGTTATGGTTTATGAAGTAGTTTTGCTTTTGTGCAGTGTACTGTGTATTTTGAATGTACTGTAGCCAGCCAGGTATACAGTCTTTAAACTGCAGGACCTAGTTCTGGAAACTTCATGGGAGATGTCACTGCCGTCAGAATAGTGTCAGAGCATGGTGGGACACTTCTTTTTAGTTGTACTATGCAAAGAAATGATGTCTACTATTTCAATAAACGCTCTTCCTGAGGTCTTGCCAATTTAACTATCTGTCCCAAATTGTGTTGAATATATTAAACAAAAATCACAAGCTTTATATGCTTTTCATGGACAGTACATTCTACACAATTCACATATACAATTACATGTAATCTAATCATTATGTGTGTTCCATAGGTCGTATAGTGTACACAAGTCACTTCCTGTGCTAAGTGTATTCTGTATTTGCCCTCAGTTGAACTGGGGTGGGGTGGCAATGGTCTGGCTGGATAATAGTGTTTGTTTAAACCATTGGACTCAAGCCCCACTTCTGGCTTTGTGATTGTATACAGTCTGATTAATAGACAAAGTGGTAGGGCTTTGTTAGTTGCCAGTATTTGCATCGACTGCTTTTGTTGACCCATGCTATCCTGTTATTTTAAAAGCTCCTATTTAGAAGCCCATAGATTCTCTCTGCTTAGTACTGCCTATCAGGGAAGGCCAACTTGCTGAGCAAAGTTTTCCCATATGGTGTAATCAGTGGCCATTAGCCGGCAGAGCAGACACCCGACAGCCAGCTGATCTTGTCCTGCTGCTCTCCCTCGCTGACCCCGTCAGACAGGCAGCCCTGTTATAAACAGCCACATTTGACAAAATTCAGTTTAGTTTCCATTAGTTTTCAAAATCGAATTTACTCGTTTTTATTTAAAGTTATATAACAACATTTCTATTTGTTTTTTATATGATTTAGTTTCAGTTTTAGTGTTAGGGACAGAAAGTAGCCTATGCGTGGGAGGCAAGGAGCCATGTCACTTCTTGCAACTGTGGGGCAGTAATGCATAAGGCAGTAGTTTTCAAAGTCGGTCACGACCATAGTGGGAAATTGCAGTGAAAGCACACCCAGAGGGGGCTGTGTTTACACTTCAGATGAGGAGGACACCCTGAAACAGGAAGCAGGGCTGTTTGTCTGTCTGTCAGCTGTGAGGTAGAATCATTTAGGACGTGGCAGTGCCTCTACCTCTCCGGTGGTGCGTTTATGTGTTTGTGTTGGATTAGCCGGGCAAAGGAAACGTTTCAGAGACTTAGAGGATTCCTAAGAGCAGAGCAGTTGAGAGGAGAGCGGTGACAGAGAGAGGAGTGACGGAAGAGAGGAGTGACGGAAGGAAGTGCCTGGGACATCTCAGCTGTGTTCTTCTGGGAGTCTGCGACAGGCAGACAGGCAGGCATAAGGACAGACCCATCTCTGTGTGAAGGGGAGGGGTGTTTGGGTCTGTTGCCAGGCTGCCTGCCATCACCTCCTCTCCGCCCCCTTGGAGGAGAACTATGGCTGCCTCTCAGTGGAATAACAGAGCTCTAGATCAAGTTAAGTTCACTAGCGGAATCCCGGCGTGAAAACTACAGTTAGAAGGAACTAAACACAGTTTATAGAAAGGGAATGCATGTCTGACAGTCATGGGCAACGTGTGTGGCTGTGTGAGGGGCCCCAAGGAGGAATGTTATGTGGACCACACCAAAGCTCCGCTCAGCCCCGAGTCCAAAGAGCTACGCGGCCGGCGCTACTTTCAGAGGAAGAAGAAGAGGAAATTGGGGGAGTTTCAGCGTCCGGAATCCCTCCAGAGCAGAGGGGGAGAGAGCGTCCAGAGTAAGGAGGATATCCCCAGGAGGGTAGAGCTCCAGCATGAAGCAGGCATGGGCATCAGGGAGAGCCAGGTTGGGATGGAGGGAGCACCAGAAGGGGAGACACCCAGCAAAAGGCTGTATGTTGGGGAGGTCCCCAAAGTTCCTCTTGGGAATAAGTTAGCATCGCTATCGGGACAAATTTCAGCACACCAGACAGACCAAGAGGCAATTCTCCATGGCATCACCAAGACCTCCAGGAGTATCGCTCCTAAGGACAGCCTGCTGGAAAAGAAGCTGTCACATAAGCAGTTGACGCGGGCAGTGACATTCGGCGCCATGGAGAATATGCTCCAAACCCTGAGAGGAGACAATGACAGATCAGAGAACCTAGAAGAGCTCCCCGAAATCATATGGAGCACTCAGGTTCACAAGAGGAGGAGGGTCCACACCTGCTCTGGAAGATGGTCCCTCTCTCCAGAATATCTGGAGTCTCTCCAAGTGTCTGCCAAGTGTACATCCGCCCAGCAAGAGGTAAACCAAGTGCAAGCTATTTATAGCCAGCCAATATGTGTGGACCAAAATGTCATGTGCTAGCGTATCAGTAGCCAGCTATTGTAACAATGGCTGTAACTATGAGGTCTGGACCTCAGTAATGTTTTCAAATTTGAAAAACATTTAAATATATATTTTGTATCTGTTACGGGTCAGCATGTACAGTTGAAGTCGGAAGTTTACATACACTTAGGTTGGAGTCATTAAAACTCATTTTTCAACCACTCCACACATTTATTGTTAACAAACTATAGTTTTGGCAAGTCAGTTAGGACATCTACTTTGTGCATAACACAAGTAATTTTTCCAACAATTGTTTACAGACAGATTATTTCAGTTATAATTAATTGTATCACAATTCCAGTGGGTCAGAAGTTTACATCACTAAGTTGACTATGCCTTTAAACAGCTTGGAATATTCCAGAAAATTATGTCATGACTTTAGAAGCTTCTGATAGGCTAATTGACATAATTTGAGTCAATTGGAGGTGTGTGTACCTGTGGATGTATTTCAAGGCCTACTGTCACGTTCCTGACCGGTTTTCTGTTATTTTGTATGTGTTTGACGGTCAGGGCGTGAGTTTGGGTGGGTAGTCTATGCTATGTGTTTCTATGTTTGTTAAAGGGTGACCTGATATGGCTCTCAATTAGAGGCAGGTGGTTTTCATTTCCTCTGATTGAGAGCCATATTAAGGTAGGTGTTTTCACATTGATTGTTGTGGGTGGTTGTCTCCTGTGTCTGTGTTTGTCGCGCCACACGGGACTGTCTCGGTTTGTTTGTACGTTCGTTCTTTTGTGTAGTCGGTTTTTTCTGTTCGTGCGTTCTTCGTTACATGTAAGTTCTTACGTTCAGGTCAGTCTTCATTCGTTTTGTTATTTTGTTTAGTATCAAGTATCGTTCGTTTTTTGTCTTGTTTAAATAAATATAATGTCATTTCACAACGCTGCGTTTTGGTCGAATCCCTGCTCCTCCTCTTCGGATGAAGAGGAGGAGGAATTCCGTTACACCTACCTTCAAACTCAGTGCCTCTTTGCTTGACATCATGGGAAAATCATAAGAAATCAGACAAGTCCTCAGAAAAAAAATTGTAGACCTCCACAAGTCTGGTTAATTTCCAAATGGTTGAAGGTACCACGTTCATCTGTACAAACAATAGTATGCAAGTATAAATACCATGGGACCACGTAGCCATCATCCGCTCAGGAAGGAGACGCATTCTGTCTCCTAGAGATGAACGTACTTTGGTGCGAAAAGGAAGAAGCCACTGCTCCAAAACCGCCATAAAAAAGCCAGACTATTTTTTATTTTACCGTTATTTTACCAGGTAAGTTGACTGAGAACACGTTCTCATTTGCAGCAACGACCTGGGGAATAGTTACAGGGGAGAGGAGGGGGATGATTGAGCCAATTGTAAACTGGGGATTATTAGGTGACCATGATGGTTTGAGGGCCAGATTGGGAATTTAGCCAGGACACCGGGGTTAACACCCCTACTCTTACGATAAGTGCCATGGGATCTTTAATGACCTCAGAGAGTCAGGACACCCATTTAACGTCCCATCCGAAAGACGGCACCCTACACACAGGGCAGTGTCCCCAATCACTGCCCTGGGGCATTGGGATATTTTTTTAGACCAGAGGAAAGAGTGCCTCCTACTGGCCCTCCAATACCACTTCCAGCAGCATCTGGTCTCCCATCCAGGGACTGACCAGGACCAACCCTGCTTAGCTTCAGAAGCAAGCCAGCAGTGGTATGCAGGGTGGTATGCTGCTATGGTTTGCAACTGCACATGGAGAAAAGTCCTCTGGTCTGATGAAACAAAAATTTAACCGTTTGGCCATAATGACGATCATTATGTTTAGAGGAAAAAGTGTGAGGCTTGCAAGCCGAAAAACACCATCCCAACCGTGAAGAACGAAGGTGGCAGCATCATGTTGTCGGGGTGCTTTGCTTCAGAAGAGACTGGTGCACTTCACAAAATAGATGGCATCATGAGGTAGGAAAGTTATGTGGATATATTGAAGCAACACCTCAAGACATCAGTCAGGAAGTTAAAGCTTGGTCACAAATGGGTCTTCCAAATGGACAATGACCCCAAGCATACTTGCAAAATTGCTAAAGGACAACAAAGTTAAGGTATTGGAGTGGCCATCACAAAGCTCTGACCTCAATCCCATAGAACATTTGTGGGCAGAACTGAAAAAGTGTGTGTGAGCAAGGAGGCCTATAAACCTGACTCAGTTACATCAACTCTGTCAGGAGGAATGGGCCAAAATTCACCCAACTTATTGTGGGAAGCTTGTGGAAGGCTACCCGAAATGTTTGACCCAATATAAACAATTTAAAGGCAATGCCACCAAATACTAATTGAGTGTATGTAAACTTCTGACCCACTGAATGTGATGAAAGAAATAAAAGCTGAAGCAAATCATTCTCTCTACTCTCTATTGTGAAAAACTGAGTTTAAATGTATTTGGCTGAGGTGTATGTAAACTCCCAACTTCAACTGTAAATATCGCTCCCAGTGGTGATCATAGCTCAGAGCGCTTATCTTCTTTATCTGACAGTTCTAATCACGTCTGGCTCTTTGTGAACGAGTGGAATCATGAAGACTGGTTTGTTCGTTATGTTCGCCTGCATCCCCTTGATTTTTTGCTTTTTTAGCAGCACATTCACCATTCTACCAACTACCCAGCTCACTGTCGGCTCAATAGGCAACTTGAGACGCTGCTGATAGTGTGTTTGCGACATGCCGGACAAAAGGCAGTTTTAAAACCGTCCCGTGACTCCTGCCGTGTCTACAGACATCCCCTCCCCAAAAAAATGATTTGTGGAGGGTGAGTGCACAACTGGAAAATGTCGCTCATACTGTAGATATGTCAGTCAGGTGGCTAGCTGCCGGCAGAGACTTCTGCGTTGAAGGGCCCTAGCTTGTATTTCTTAGCCAGTTAGAAGGCTGAAGGAAGAAGCTAACGTTAAACGGAGTGGCAGCAAAAAATCTGCTACATAAAAAAGAGAGTAGGCTGCTGAGACAGACAGTGAATTGGGCATGTGGTGCTCAGTGGTGAGGCTGAGGGAGGAGGAAGCAGAGGAGACAGAGAGAGAGAGGATGCAAGCAGAGATAGAGGTTAGCACTGTGGTTCCCAAAATTGGGTCCGGGTACCCTGAGAAATCTGTACTAATCTTATCAAACAATAAGAGATGTTTCAATATGAACATCTCCACATGGCCTATCTTCCTTGTAGGCTGACATTAAAATACAATCAACATGTAAACAATACAGTTTAAAAAAACGTAATATGTTTTCCTTTCGTCACTGATGCTACTTGTCAGTGTGAATCATTTCTCATATTTCCCTCCTTTCAGGGGTAGGTAGCCTAGTGGTTAGAGCGTTGGGCCAGTAATTTAAAGGTTGCTGGATCAAATCCTGAGCTGACAAGGTAAAAATCTGTCTTTCTGCTGAGCAAGGCAGTAAACCCACTGTTCCCAGGGCACAGTGGATATCGATTATGTCAGCCCCCCTAACCTCTCTGATTCCTGCTCAGCAGGAAATGCAAACTTGTAGTGTATTTGAGGTTTCTGAAGTTTTGTCATTTCCACTTTGAAATTTCAGACTTGATTTGCCCTAACGAAAAATGTATAAGCCCCTACAAAAATGTCAATTAATGATAATCCAGATAATAATTTGCATTTCCTGCAGCTGCAGGATTATTTTCCTGCTGTAGCAACCTGGCTCAAATTAAGGTCCTACATCTGTACAGATGCTTTCGTATGTTTTCATTATTCTGTGAAGTGTTGTTCCATTGCAGTGGTGTTGCATGGAGACAGTGTTTGAGTTGATGTGTGATTTGGCTTAACGCCACTATCTTTCCCTATACTGTACTGGCAGACTGCTAACCACCATTTGCTCTCTAAAACCATCCAGAAGACAACTATATTTACACTATGACATCGTGTAAGAATCCCTTTGAGTCAAATAACAGCATAACTGACATCATCACATGCTGTGATGTAGAGCTGTTATATACACTGTACATCATACAAAGCCACAACACATGAACACAGAGATAATTACAAAGCTCTATGTAGTTAACTAAACTTGTTTCTCTTCACAAGATATTTCACTCAGCAGTGTTTCTGGTGAGCCTCACCTCAGCTCGAGTTTGGCTACTAGGGTTCTACCACTTATGACAAACCATGTTCTAAACTGGTTTGATCCTGGTTTTATGGAAAAATCATGCATCTTTTATTTATGTATACAATGTGTTTGCTGTCAAATGATTGGATTTTAGCGATGTAGTATACTTCAGTGATAAACAGCTGGCATTTGGAAAGGTTATTTGTTCTTTGATTCTCCTTGAAATGTTGATGTTATGATTACTGAGGTCCATGCAACTCGCCCACTCCTTACTTCTCAGACACAGCTTATATCAATGTCTATCGTTTGCTACTCAATTTCCCAGTTTTCAGATTCTAAAGGAAAATATCCCACGGTGCACCCCCACCCCTCCCACACAAAAGAAAAATAGAAGAAAAGTATTCTACCACTAGCACTGGCTGCTGATAACTACTCTGAGGGAAAATGTACTTGCTACGATTGTGATATGTATATGTCTCTCCTAGCTATCTTAAGATGAATACACTAACTGTAAGTCTGTCTGGATAAGAGTGTCTGCTGAATGACTAAAATGTAAATCCCAGAGGAAGCATCTTATTGCGGCGAGACCACTGTTTTCCGTGACGTAATTCTAAGTATACCAAAGTCTAACAACCTTGTGTCATGTTGATCCTTTAAACAATTTACACATTTTGTCCTCATCAAACTACGCACAATTTTTTAAACATTATTTTATTTAACTAGGCAAGTCAATTCCCCATAATGACAAAGCAAAAATAAATGTATTACAAATATAAAACAGAAATACCTTATTTACATAAGTATTCAGACCCTTTGCTATGAGACTCGAAATTGAGCTCAGGTGCATCCTGTTTCCATTGATCATCCTTGAGATGTTTCTACAACTTGTTTGGAGTCCACCTGGGGTAAATTCAATTGATTGGACATTATTTGGAAAGGCACACACCTGTCTATAGAAGGTCCCACAGTTGACAGTGCATGTCAGAGCAAAAACCAAGCCATAAGGTCGAATGAATTGTCCGTAGAGCTCCAAGTCAGGATTGTGTCGAGGCACAGATCTGGGGAAAGGAACCAAAACATTTCTGTAGCATTGAAGGTCCCCAAGAACAGTGTCCTCAATCATTCTTAAATGGAAGAAGTTTGCAACCACCAAGACTCTTCCTAGAGCTGGCTGTCCGGCCAAACTGACTAATCGGGGGAGAAGGGCCTTGATCAGGGAGGTGACCAAGAACCCGATGGTTACTCTGACAGAGCTCCAGAGATCCTCTGTGGAGATGGGAGAACCTTCCAGAAGGACCATCTCTGCATCACTCCACCAATAAGGCTTTTATGGTAGAGTGGCCAGACGGAAGCCACTCCTCAGTAAAAGGCACATGACAGCCTACTTAGAGTTTGCCAACAGGTACCTAAAGACTCTCAGACCATGAGAAACAAGATTCTCTGGTCTGATGAAACCAAGATTGAATCCTTTGGCCTGGCACCATCCCTACGGTGAAGCATGGTGGCTGCAGAATCATGCTGTGGGGATGTTTTTCAGCGGCAGGGACTGGGTGACTTGTCAGGCTCGAGGGAAAGATGAATGAAGCACAGAGAGATCTTTGAGAGCTCAGGACCTCAGACTGAGGCGAAGGTTCACCTTCCAACAAGACAATGACCAAGCACACAGCCAAGACTGCGCAGGAGTGGCTTCGGGACAAGTCGCTGAATGGCCTTGAGTGGCCCAGCCAGAGCCCGGACTTGAACACGATCGAACATCTGTGGAGAGACTTGAAAATAGCTGTGCATTGACGCTCCCCATCCAACTTGACAGAGCTTGAGAGGATCTGCGAAGACGAATAGGAGAAACTCCCCAAATACAGGTGGGCCAAGCTCGTGTCATCATACCCAAGAAGACTCAAAGCTGTAATCACTGCCAAAGGTGCTTCAACAAGGTACTGAGTAAAGGGGTTTGAATACTTATGTAATATGATGTGATATGATGATGTGATATGATGTGATATAATAAAATAAAATAAATGGTTTTATACTTTTGAAAATAAAAATATAAAACTGTTTTTGCTTCATCATTATGGGGTATTGTGTGTAGATTGATGAGTGGGACTAACAATTGAATCCATTTTAGAATAAAAATATATTGTAACAAAATGTGGAAAGAGTCAAATGCTCTGAATACTTTCCAAATGCAGTGAATATTATCATTTTAGCATGCCCCCAAATCTACTGAACAAGACTGCTACGATATCTCACATTAGCAAATTTTATTTGATTTATACAATAGGTGTGGACCTTACCGTGAAATGCTTACTTACAAGCCCTTAACCAACAATGCAATTTTAAGAAAAATAACAGTTAAGAAAATATTTACTAAATAAACTCAAGTGAAAAAAAGTAACATCTCAAGACATCAGTCAGGAAGTAACACAATAAAGTAACACAATAAAATAACAATAACGAGGTTATATACAGGGGGTACCAGTACCGAGTCAATGTGGTACAGGTTAGTCAAGGTATTTGAGGTAATATGCACTTGTAGGTAGGGGTAAAGTGACTATGCATAGATGATAAACAGTGAGTAGCAGCAGTGTAAATAGTCCTGGTAGCCATTTGATTAACTGTTCAGAAATCTTATGGCTTGGCTTTAGAAGCTGTTAAGGTGCCTTTTGGACCTATGCTTGGCGCTCCGGTACCGCTTGCCGTGCGGCAGCACTCAGAACAGTCTTTGACTAGGGTGGCTGGAGTCTTTGACTAGGGTGGCTGGAGTCTTTGACAAGGGTGGCTGGAGTCTTTGACTAGGGTGGCTGGAGTCTTTGACAAGGGTGGCTGGAGTCTTTGACAAGGGTGGCTGGAGTCTTTGACAAGGGTGGCTGGAGTCTTTGACTAGGGTGGCTGGAGTCTTTGACTAGGGTGGCTGGAGTCTTTGACTAGGGTGGCTGGAGTCTTTGACTAGGGTGGCTGGAGTCTTTGACAAGGGTGGCTGGAGTCTTTGACTAGGGTGGCTGGAGTCTTTGACTAGGGTGGCTGGAGTCTTTGACAAGGGTGGCTGGAGTCTTTGACTAGGGTGGCTGGAGTCTTTGACTAGGGTGGCTGGAGTCTTTGACTAGGGTGACTGGAGTCTTTGACTAGGGTAGCTGGAGTCTTTGACAATTGTTAGGGCCTTCCTCTGACACCGCCTGTTATAGAGGTCCTGGATGCCAGGAAGCTTTGCCCCAGTGATGTACTGAGTCGTACACACTACCCTCTGTAGCGCCTTGTGATCGGATGCTGGTTGTTGTCCTGGCACCACACTGCCAGGTGTCTGACCTCTTCCCTATAGACTGTCTCATCGTTGTCAGTGATCAGGCCTACCACCCTTGTGTCATCGGCAAACTTAATGATGGTGTTGGAGTCGTGCTTGGCCACGCATTTGTGGGTGAACAGGGAGTACAGGAGGGAACTAGGCACGCACCCCTGAGGGGCCCCCGTGTTGAGGATCAGCGTGTGTTGTCGCCTACCCTTACCACCTGGGGGCGGCCCGTCAGGAAGTCCAGGGTCCAGATGCAGAGGGAGATGTTCAGTCCCAGGGTCCGTAGCTTAGTGATGAGCTATGGTGTTGAACGCTGAGCTGTAGTTAATGAACAGCATTCTCACGTTGGTGTTTTGTCCAGGTGGGAAAGAGCCGTATGGAGTGCAATAGAGATTGCGTCATCTGTGGATCTGTTTGGGCGGTATGTCAATTTGCGTGGGTCTAGGGTTTCCGTGATGATGGTGTTGATGTGAGCCATGACCAACCTTTCAAAGCTCAACATGGCTACAAACATGAGTGCTACGGGTCTGTAGTCATTTAGGCAGGTTACTTTTGCGTTCTTGGACACAGGGACTATGTTGGTCTGCTTGAAACATGTAGCTATTAACGACCCGGTCAGGGATAGGTTAAAAATATCAGTAAAGACACTTGCCAGTTGGTCAGCGCATGCTTTGAGTACACGTCCTGGTAAACCGCCTTGTGAATGTTGACCTGTTTAAAGGACTCATCATCATTTCTCTCAACCTTAGTTTCAATGTCCGTCTTTTCTAGCTCATCCACCAGATTCTGAAAGTGTAACTAGGTCAACATTGTCTAGCAAAACATGAAACATGACAACACAGCAGGAGTCGTTCAAAGGTCGCTTCCTGTTGTCAAGGTCAGAGGTGATCATGTTGTTCTTCCAGCTCCAGATACATGGAATTGCTACCTCATGTCAACTGAGTTGAAGCAACAGGGGAATGTGTTTGGTTGGAGTTCATCACACTCTTTAACATGTGCCAACGAATGGCTTATTTATTAGTATGTCGACACTGCCAATTTTACATTTTACAACCAAATAAGGAAATATGGAGGTGTCTGTCTTGAATTTGGTGCAGACATTTATCATGTGTTTTTATTCATTCAGCACATGATCATGTGTGTTAGGAAATTAATGTTGTTATTAGTTATTCTACGTGTGACTCTAGAAATGCTGTTCCTGACATCTGAAAAATGTCCCTGAAGTATTATTTGGTCTGTTTCACCCATATGTTTGATGGTAATTTAGGTGTTTGATGGTACAGATGTAGGATCTTCATTTGATCACCCTGTCGCAGGAGAACATTCCTTCAATGCAGGAAATGTAAAACGTGCAGTGTATTTGAGGTTTAACAAAGGCTTCTGAAGTTTGTAATTTCCACTTATACATTTTAGATTTGATTTTCACTTACGAAAAATCGACCAACTGCTACAAAATCCTTCCATTAATTATAATCCACATAATAGTTCACATCTGCTGTTGCTGCTGGATTATTTTCCTGCTGTAACAAACTGGCTCAAATGAAGATCCTACATCTGTGCTGTAGGTGTAATGACACTAACAGCTGTAATAACTTGTTTATGTTGTTCCTCTCCAGATCTCGGAGATCCATGTCTGCGGGGAGTCGGAGGACATGACAGCCAAGGAGCGTCTGCTGATGTGGTCCCAGCAGATGACCGAGGGCTACGTGGGCGTACGCTGTAACAACTTCACCACCTCCTGGAGGGACGGGAGGCTTTTCAACGCCATCATTCACAAATACAGGTAACGCCATCATTCACAAATACAGGTAACGCCATCATTCACAAATACAGGTAACGCCATCATTCATAAATACAGGTAACACCATCATTCACAAATACAGGTAACGCCATCATTCACAAATACAGGTAACACCATCATTCACAAATACAGCTAACGCCATCATTCACAAATACAGGTAACACCATCATTCACAAATACAGGTAACACCATCATTCACAAATACAGGTAACGCCATCATTCACAAATACAGGTAACGCCATCATTCATAAATACAGGTAACACCATCATTCACAAATACAGGTAACGCCATCATTCACAAATACAGGTAACACCATCATTCACAAATACAGCTAACGCCATCATTCACAAATACAGGTAACACCATCATTCACAAATACAGGTAACACCATCATTCATAAATACAGGTAACACCATCATTCACAAATACAGGTAACGCCATCATTCACAAATACAGGTAACACCATCATTCATAAATACAGGTAACACCATCATTCACAAATACAGCTAACGCCATCATTCACAAATACAGGTAACACCATCATTCACAAATACAGCTAACGCCATCATTCACAAATACAGGTAACACCATCATTCACAAATACAGCTAACGCCATCATTCACAAATACAGGTAACACCATCATTCACAAATACAGGTAACGCCATCATTCACAAATACAGGTAACACCATCATTCACAAATACAGGTAACGCCATCATTCACAAATACAGGTAACGCCATCATTCACAAATACAGGTAACGCCATCATTCACAAATACAGGTAACGCCATCATTCACAAATACAGGTAACACCATCATTCACAAATACAGGTAACACCATCATTCACAAATACAGGTAACGCCATCATTCACAAATACAGGTAACGCCATCATTCACAAATACAGGTAACGCCATCATTCACAAATACAGGTAACGCCATCATTCACAAATACAGGTAACACCATCATTCACAAATACAGGTAACACCATCATTCACAAATACAGGTAACACCATCATTCACAAATACAGGTAACACTTGAGGTACAGAACCTGTATCTGAAATAGAGACCCCTGGATCACCAATCCCTATATTTTATTTGAAAAAGAAATTCCAGAACAGTGACTTTCTTGAATGCTCTACAATGCTTTTTTAATGGTTATTAAAAACAATTTTGTCGTTCATTAGGGTTTAACTGTAATATCACTTTAGGAGTATATTCCCAGTGTATAACAAAAACAAGATACATAACATAACTATTTTCCTCCTCTGTTGACTTGCTGTGTCTTGCTGAATCATGTCTGCGGTTCACCACCACATTTTGAATCTTGGACCTCATCATTCCAATGAGGCAGCACTTAGTGGTTTTGACTAGTCATTAGGGGGCTGTTGGCTTTTCAGTTAGACATGATCAGATTTCAGTATGACCCAGTACACTCTACGTCAGTGTTTCCCAACCCTAGTCCTCCAGTACCCCCAGCAGAACACATTTTTGTTGTAGCCCTGTACAAACACACCTCATTCAACTCATTGATAGCTTGATGATTAGTTGACAAGTTAAATGAGGTGTGCTTGTCCAGGGTCAGGTGTACTGTTGGGGTCCTGGAAGACCAGGGATGAGAAATACTGCTCTACCTTGTTGGACTGACCTAAAATAAGATGAACTAGGTTGACTAGTAGATGAAGACGTATGTCTCCTTTTTCTCTCCCTTTTGTTTGTTATGGTCAATGTCACATCATTTTTTGCTGTCCAATCATTCTTAAGTTCAATGGACACAAGTTATTGATGTATGTGTGGGTCATGTGGAACTGTTTTACTTAACCAATGACCTATGTTGGGTTGGCTTGACTGTCCTTGTCTCTTGAGCAAAAACAGATTTATTTAACTTATATTACATTCCGTTACAGGCTTATATTACATTATGTTACAGGTTTATATTACATGATGTTACAGGCTTATATTACATTATGTTACCGGCTTACTGTATATTACATTATGTTAAAGGATTATATTGCATTATGTTACATGCTTATATTACATTATGTTACCGGCTTATATTACATGATGTTACAGGCTTATATTGCATGATGTTACAGGCTTATATTACATGATGTTACAGGCTTATATTACATGATGTTACAGGCTTATATTACATGATGTTACAGGCTTATATTACATTATGTTACAGGCTTACTGTATATTACATTATGTTAAAGGATTATATTGCATTATGTTACATGCTTATATTACATTATTTTGCAGGCTTATATTACATTATGTTACAGGCTTATATTACATTATGTTACAGGCTTGTATTGCATTATATTACAGGCTTATATTACATTATGTTACAGGCTTATTTTACATTTGCTCGTCATCACACTAAAACTTTCCTCCAAACAAAAATGCTTGTTCCTAGGTAATTAAACAAAACTATTCAAGAAGTATAGTGTGTGCTGAAACCGCTGAAATAACCCAAAACATAACAATGCAAACCACCCTAAATGATTATTTGCCAAAATAATACATATGTACCCTGTCTCCTCATATTAACATTTCAATAAACAGAAAGCAGGCAATCTTAATGAGCTTCCACTGGTATTTCCTCTTCCATTGCAGGCCTGACCTGGTGGATATGGCCAGAGTGTCGGCCCAGACTAGCCGGTCAAACTTAGAACAGGCCTTTGGTGTGGCTGAACGGCTTGGGGTGGCCAGACTACTGGACCCTGAGGGTGAGTTATTCTGTTTATCCACATGCTTTTCTCTAATGTTTTTTTTGACACATCAGGTAAACATTCTCCAAGACACATCTCTCCTACTGTAAATCAGCTGGAAGAAATGCAATGCATTATTACCAGAGGGAGGAGATCTCTTCTAAGCACAGCTTAATTTACTGACTGTTATTTGTTTCATTATATGGACGATGCTTTACTAAATGTCAGAGCCGTGTGTATAGGTGGCAGGGAAGTCAGGCGCAGGAGAGTTAAACTGAGTGTAATGGAGACTTTTAATAAATGTCCATTTAACAATGCTCCAAACACGAACAATGTACATACGTAAAAAATCAACATGGGTACGGGGACCCGTCGCACACCTATACATCAATAAACAACAGTTGACATAAAACAATCCCTGACAAAGACATGAGGGGAAACAGAGGGTTAAATACACAAGAGGTAATGGATGGGATTGAAAACAGGTGTGTGGGAAGACAAGACAAAAGCAATGGAAAATGAAAAATGGATCGATGATGGCTAGAAGACCGGTGACGTCGACCGCCGAACACCGCCCGAACAAGGAGAGGCAACGACTTCGGTAGAAGTCGTGACACTAAATGAAAAAGACACAACATGTGAATGGGATACATGAGATTTAAATCAAACATTGTATTAATTATGATTATAAACACTCCCTTAAATCATGTACCTTACAACGATCACATTGTGTATTGGGTCTTATTTCACCTTTTCTCACCAGACGTGGATGTGCAGACTCCTGATGAGAAGTCAGTCATCACATACGTCTCCACTCTGTATGATGTCTTCCCTAAAGTACCTGATGGTGTTGACGGTATCAATGCAAATGTAAGTACATGATGAACAGATTATTGTACGGTGCACTTAAATGTCCTATGTGAGTAGAGTTGAGAAGAGCATTTTATATTTCAAATACTGTATGATGAAGGCAAAATCAACATCTCAATACAAATCAACAATGTCCTATTGTCAACATGGGTTGACTTCTATCTTTGTAACCATTGACTGCAGTCTCTATGCTCTTTGATTATCACCATGGGACTTCACCACTGGATGTACAGTATATTTTACACTTACATCCTTTGAATTCACACCAGTTATAAATATTTTGTCATAACTTTGACATACATTTATTTATTTATATATCTTTATTTTTGGGTACCTTTTATACCCCCCTTTCTCCCCAATTTTGTGATATCCAATTGGTAGTTACAGTCTTGTCCCATCGCTGCTTCTTGACACGCTGCTCGCATTAACCCGGAAGCCAGCCGCACCAATGAGTCGGAGGAAACACCGTACAGCTGGCGACCGAAGTCAGTGTGCATGTGCCCGACCGCCACAAGGAGTCGCTAGAGCCCGATGGGACAGGGACATCCCTGCCGGCCAAACCCTCCCCTAACCCGGACAACGCTTGTCCAATTATGCGCCGTCTCATGGGTCTCCCAGTCGCGGCCGGCTGTGACACAGCCCGGGATCAAACCCGGATCTATAGTGACGCCTCTAGCACCGCTATGCAGTGCCTTAGACCGCTGCGCCACTCGGGAGGCCTGGCATACATTCTTGACTTTATTCTTGATTTGGTTCTCGACTGTGATTCTTGATTTACGGTTGTGATTGGGCACGGATGTTATATAATATGCATTCCATTGCATCACTCATATATTTAAGAAAAGGCATTTTATTCCATCTGGCTTTGTTGAGGCAAATAAATCTGAAAGCTTGAGCTGGATGCTTAAAGGGAGTATTTAGATGCTGGAACCCCTCCCAGAACATTGTGTAAATGTTGTTTAGAGGCTATGGAAGAATGCTAAACTGTGTGTACTCTAGTAACCACAGCAGAGAACCTTAACTGCAGATGTAGGATCTTAATTTGAGCCAGTTTGCTACAGCAGGAAAATCCTGCAGCCACAGTAAATGTGAATTATTATGTGGATTATAATTAATGGACATTTTGTAGGGGTTAATACATTTTTTCTAAGCAAAAATCAAGTATGAAATTTCAAAGTGGAAATGACAAATTTCAGAAGCATTTTTAAACCTCAAATACACTACACGTTGCAGGAAAGTTCTCCTGCAACAGGTTGATCAAATTAAGTTCCTACATCTGTACTTCTTGTTGTAGATTAGTTTGTATAGCACCAACTATTTAAAGCAAAATTATGACAACCTGTTGTTTTGCACGTTGTACAATGCCAATATTTGCAGATGCCCTATAGATCTAATATGTATTGCTTGAACAACACGATACGCTCTACACCAAGAACTTGGTCCATTTAGAAAATGGATGAGCCAATGTAAGTATGAAAACTGATATGTTTAATAATCTATTTTTTTTCTTGACAGGATGTTGATATAAAATGGGTAGAGTACCAGAACATGGTGAATTACCTGAGCCAGTGGCTCAAACACAATGTGGCAGTGATGTCAGACAGAGCGTTCCCTAACAACCCAGTGGAACTCAAGGTAAGGCAAAAATACAATTTGATTACAGATCAAATGCAGCTTGAATTTTCAGACATATTGAATGGTAGAAAGAGCCCTAGTTTGATCAAGAATGAACCTCCAAATAGCATCCAATGTGTGAAGTGTTTGTCTGGTTGGTTTTCAGTCAGTTGGATATCAGTTTATAGTGCTTGGCTCTGAAAGCCCGAGGCTAAGAACCCAAGCTCTCTGAGGCTTCAAATGGCCCATAAGTAGCGTCTCTCATTAAATATTAAAGCGATATTGACGGGTATCAGAGAGATTCTCCGTTTACCTCAAATAGTCCACAGCTGCTAAGACTACAGGAGCTCTGTGTGGTACAGCCATTTCAAAGCAGACGAGTGTGAGTATACACACTGAGATCAGATACATTTTTAATAGCTTATTCAAAATGTATTGATTCTATATTTCTTTGATATTTTTCTATGTTAACATTGATTTTTAAAATTTTATTTTTATTTTTTACAGGCACTTTATACACAGTACTTGCAGTTTAAAGAGAATGAAATCCCCCTGAAAGAAACCGAGAAGAGCAAAATCAAGCATCTTTACAAAATGCTTGAGGTATGCTACCGCGACGTACACTCGTTTGTTCTTTCTTAACCAGCAGACTACAATGAACTTCACTAAGACGTTGCTGTGCGTGTGTTGGGGGACAGGTGTGGATGGAGTTTGGTCGTATCCAGCTTCCTCAGGGATATCACCCCAACGATGTGGAGAAGGAATGGGGCAAGCTGATCGTGGCCATGCTGGAGAGAGAGAAGAGCCTGAGGCCTGAGGTGGATAGGTATGAAGGATCAACCTTCTCATACTGCAGGAGTAACACACACTACTGTGATTTATAATACTGATCCCGTACTTACATGACTGCAATAAGTCAGAGCTAACTAAGATTGAAGATTTGATCCGATTGCCTAATTGCAATGACTATGCAAAATGGTAATTAATGATTGGTTTCAGTGTCAATGGTGAGTGCTCGTGATTCAAGTCACCCTTTTTATTATTAGACTTTTGTGTCATACTTCTGTTTAAGGATGTGCAGTAATTGGATTCTTCCGAGGTTCACTAAATTACATAGTCTTTACACGTTTACATTTTGTGGTTTGGTTAACTGCTGAGTTCTTCAAACTGAGGTGTTGTAAAATTCACGCATCTTTCTCGTTTCTCTGTATTTCTAAAATACTGTCATATCTCTTGTCAGGTTTGTGGGCATTAATTGTGGTGTGAGTCCATGCCTAGCTTATCAGCTCAAGCTATTCAGTGATGTTTTTGTTTTTAGGTACTTTTGATTTTAAGTGCTGATGGTGGGTGTGCACCTTATTTTTTGTCAACATCAGTTTGTTTATAAGCTTACAGTCTGACACAGTCACAGGCAAATATTGTCCTCTTATCATGTCATCTTGCATCTATCATTCTTGGACTGCAGGGACTATTTATGTTTTTGCAACAGCTAATGGGGATCCTAATAAAATACCAAATACCAAATGTTGGAAATCACCTGGCTTGTTGATATCTGGTAATGTTGTGTGATATTATGTAGATAATTGTTGGCTATGCAGACTAATAGAAGCCCAGTAGTATGTGCCACATCCCCTGTTACATCCCCTGTTAAATAGAAAAAGGAATGTCTGCATCTCTGGTATGCTCCCAAGTTGATTTATTCAGACACACAAAAAAGACAACGTTTCAATCCAAAATGCCTGACGACTCCTGTTACCATCAACTGTTACTGTCTGAACCTGTAATGGATTGTGCAAGAATGCCATGAGCTTCTATGGCCTAGGGCAAAATATTCTTTAAGGGTAGGTTTCTGTGAGGACACGTACAGGCCTATAAAAAAGGGGAGACAAAAACACTCCGTGCCAGGTGGACCTGTGTGTGTGCCGCATATCGTTGGGGTTGAGTCTGTGCTGATGTTCCTGTCTTAGATGGAAGAGAAATTAGCTGGCTAGTGTTGTTCTCTGAGTGGCTCAGTATAGTCCTATATATGCTTCTACCATGCACAGCAACATGGCATATAACATGGGATACAGCAGTGTCTCATCAGTTAGCAACAGCACTCTGACCAGCCTGGGTTCCTCTGAGAACCTCTCAGGACCAGCCATGGAGCCACTGCTCTCCAGCACCCCAGCCTTTCCAGTGTTTCTCAATAACAACAACTCTTTGTATGGATCAAGGTGAGGTTAACCATTAGAAGTCAGGGCTGTCAGAGCTTTTTCTCTTGTTGATTTTCTTTCTACAGATGCAATTTCAAGTGGAACTCTGATGGCACTGCATTACCACATATTTTTTGTTTATGTGGTAAAATTACTTCTGTACAATATTAATGTAAATTGACTAAACGTTTTTGTCTTTTAGGCTTGAAATGTTGCAGCAGATTGCCAACAGGGTCCAGCGGGACTGTGTCAATGGAGAGGACAAACTAGCATTAGCAAGAGCAGCTCTGCAATCTGTAAGTAGCACATTGGAATGTTTACCACAAAACCTCAGAATACTCCAGGTCCTGCTTTTACTTATGTTTATTTGTTGAGGCAAATGTTGTGTCTTTATTTGTTTATATCAATATTGTTATTGAACTTTGTAATAGAAAAGTACATCAACAACAGTTTGGACATTTACATTTTTTCTCAGGATGCTAAGAGGCTAGAGTCTGGGGTCCAGTTCCAGAACGAGGCAGAGACCGCTGGGCACCTTCTGGAATGTGAAAACCTGCTGAGACAGCAGGTGGTAGATATCCAGATTCTACTGGATGGGAAGTACTACTACTCTGATCAGCTTGTTCAAAGGTGCAAACTTACTGCTTTTTCTAGATATCACGCAACACATAGACATAAAGGAAACATTTGTAGTGAAATATTGATTGCAAAATAGTGTAGGGAATTACACATGTGTTTATGAGAATGATAAGAACCTCATGTAAACTGATAAATGATAAATCATGAACTATATGAATAAACATGTCATTGTGTGTTGTGTGTATGATCTAGGGTATCCAAGCTCCGTGACGACCTGCTGGGCCTGAGGGCAGAGTGTTCCTCTGTGTACAGACAAGGACGCACCCTAACCACCCAACAGACCACGATGATGATCTCAGGCATCAGTCAGAGTCTCAACTCAGGCTTCTCCTCCTCCAACCTCAACTCCAGCCTCACCCCTGGAGGCCTGGGAACCCCTGGTTCCACCTTCACCTCCATCCTTACCCCGGGCCTCACCCCTGCCCTGAGTCCCGCCATGACCCACGGCGGCATGCAGCCCGGCTTGGTGCAGGCCTACATGGGGGGCGGAGGAGTGGGTATGGCCCCGGGAGACCTCCAGCACCTCAAACAAATGCAGATCCGCAAGCCCCTGTGCAAGTCCTTGCTAGTGGACCCCAACATGACCGAGGATGAGGTCAACATAAACTTTGTGCAAGACCTGATCAACTGGGTGGAGGAGATGCAGGTGAGGACTTAGCAAAGCTCTGGGGTCAGACTGTTGATTTGATTTATTTATCCTTATTTATACAGGTTTCGTCATTGAGATAAAAATTATATTTTACAAGAGACCTGTTCACTATAATGTTTGTATAATTCTGTACCTTTTGATATTTGCGATTTAGACATTTGAGACCAATTCTGAATTGTTTTGTCTTCCTGTGAAGGTGCAATTGGATCGCGGGGATTGGGGATCTGATTTGCCAAGTGTGGAAACACATTTAGAGAACCACAAAGGGGTTCACAGAGCCATCGAAGACTTTCAAATGAGCCTTAAAGAAGCCAAACTTAGTGAGGTATGTACAAGCAATTGTCAGCCCATTCTGACAAGTTTTTATTTGGAAAAACTATAAAATATCTCTGTGCATCACATTATTTTTTTTATTTTTTGCGTTAACCCCTTAATGGTGCAATGTTTTTAAATGTCAAGTAATAAAAACATGGTATGTCTCTTTATATCAGATTCAGATGACCCAAAATCTAAGTTATTCTGAGAAACTGGGAAAATTGGAAACCCAGTATGGGAAGTTACTGGTAAGTATCCTATTAAAATCATTGGCAGTCCTAAGTAGTAAAATAATCACTTCACTGCTTAGTTGAATAGCACATGGAGATCCTGACTATTTCCCATGGTTCTGTGCTTCTGTAGAACTGTTCGCGGGAGCGTCAGAAGAACCTGGAGAGCCTCCATGACTTTGTTTCGCGGGCCACCATGGAACTCATCTGGCTCAATGAGAAAGAGGAGGAGGAGGTCGCTTTCGACTGGAGCGATCTCAACGGCAACATCTCTAAGAAGAGACAGTACCACTCTGTGAGTCCCTCCACTGTTCAGCCCATTATATTTCTATTTCCTTATTTTGTTTCCAGAATATTTGGCTATTCGGGCACATCTGTGGATAACTCTGTTCATATTCATTATGGTAGATATTTTAGAAGGAGTTGAATGTTATAGACGGTCAAGCAAAACCGTAGAGCTATTCATTTCTGGCATGGATCCACCTCTGGCATGTATAGCCTTTCCACAAGGAATTGGGTTTGACTCTCTAGACCTAAAGGAATTAACACATTTTCTGTGAGTGAAAAGATGCCTTGAGGTGATCATATCTCCTAGGGTGATGTGTTTTCTCATGTTTTTGCATGGGTGGAAAGGAATTACAGGGGCTTGTTTTGGGGTTACAGCATACCATTAGAAAATACCACTGGGAGCGTCTATATTACGTTCTATTCAGCTTGATTCAGTGAATCAGTTTGACATCTCTTCAAACTAATTTATTTCCATCTGGCATTTAGAAATGCGTGTACGTGCCCCTGCAAGTCATTGTGTTAGAAGAGGGGAGGAGATTGGTCTCAGGCCATGTTTGGAGGCCATGGATGCAGTGTGATATCTCTCTCTCTTTCTCTCTATCTATATCCCCTCTCTCTCAATCTCTCTCTCTCTCTCCCCCACCCTCTCTCTCGCTCTCTCTCTCTCTCTACCCCACTCTCTCGCTCTCTCTGTAGGATCTGATGAGAGAGTTGGATGAAAAGGAGGAGGTGATCAAGTCTGTACAGGACAGGGCAGAGAACCTTCTGCAGGAGAACCACCCTGCTAGGTTAACTATTGAAGTAAGCCCCGTCGGTGTTTACAGATGTCCCCTAACCACTCCAAAACCGTGTCATATAAACTCCTTTTATGATAAATCCATTAGATTGTACGTCTCAGATAATGTGGTCATTTGTCCATTAAAATATACATATTATTACTCATTTCCAGGTATCAGAACCTGCATAAGTGCTCAACAATATTGTATATTTAAATTGCTTCAATAACTTGTTCCAACAAGAACAATTATACAGCATTTTTAATTAGAACATGATTCTATGTGGAATCCTCTAGGCATACAAAGCAGCCATGCAGACCCAGTGGAGTTGGATCCTACAGCTATGCTCTTGTGTGGAGCAGCACCTCAAAGACAACACAGTCTATTTTGAGGTGAGCTAGTTATCTGCTTTCCTCAAACAAATGGACGGAGGCATGCTAGTTGCAAAAAGCTCATCTGATCTTCTTTCTACCCTTCCATACAGTTTTTCAATAATGCCAAAGAGTCAATGGATTACCTGAAGAGCCTGCAAGGTGACATCCAAAGAAAGTATTGCTGTGATCGGACAAGCAGTGTACACAAGCTGGAAGATCACATCCAGGAGTCCATGGTAAGCTGGCAAATAAGAACTGGTTGGTACACAATCATTAGCCAGATTCCCAAACTATGTTGTTAAATCAGTGAAATTAGGGCTCCCGAGTGGCACAGTGGTCTAAGGCACATCTCAGTGCAAGAGGTGTCACTACAGTCCCTGGTTCGAATCCGGGCTATATCACATCCAGCTGTGATTGGGAGCCTCATAGGGCGGCCCATTGTTGGCTGGAGTAGGCCATCATTGTAAATAAAAGGTAGATTTTCCTTTTTTAAAGGATCAACCTCCTGGACTGTCATGGTCAGACATGATGGATTCATAGAGGTTCCAAGTGAATACCCCACCATTAAAGATTAACCAACTATCCCTGTGAGTGAATTCAGCTCATACTGAGCTGGTATGGTGTCATAATTCCCATGTGTTTCACTGATGCTGGAACAGGATGAGAAGGAGCAGCTCCTCCAGTACCGCAGCACAGTGGCTGGGTTGGTGGGCAAAGCCAAGGCCATCGTCCAGCTCAAGCCTAGGAACCCAGATACCCCTGTCAGATCCTCCATACCCGTCAAAGCCATCTGTGACTACCGACAAATAGAGGTACAATGTCTCTTTTTATAGATATGTAATACCGTCCCTTTTCTGTCTATTCAAGTAGTTCATCACATGTCACATACTTTAAATTGAGTTTTCACACTTGTCTTCTATAGTAACAAGATATGCATTGAGATCGCTAAGGAACATTTCTGGCCATTTTAATTCGAGGTAGATGTATTTAGATAGCGGATAAAAAGTTTGATACTTTGAGTTGATTCGGATTTCGGAGTGAAATGGTAGAGTCATTTTGATTTGTCATGTCTCACTTCGTCTCTCCTAGATCACCATCTATAAGGATGATGAGTGTGTCCTGGCCAGTAACTCTCACCGGGCCAAGTGGAAGGTGATCAGTCCATCTGGGAACGAGGCTATGGTTCCCTCTGTCTGCTTCACCGTGCCTCCACCCAACAAGGAGGCTGTGGACCAGGCCAGCAGAATTGAGCAGCTGTACCAGAATGTCCTGACTCTGTGGCACCACTCCCACATAAAAATGAAGAGCGTGGTCTCCTGGCACTACCTGATGGCAGACGTCAGAGCCATCCGTGACTGGAACGTGTCCTCAGTACGTTAACGCCTAACTACTTAATCTACTTCTCAAGATAAATCCCCATTAGCAACACTTAAACCCTAGTATTACAGTGATAGAGGTAGAATTACCTGTCATTGTCTCATTCAGGTCTTCACAGAAAAGAGAATGATGTTATTAAAGTCTAATGTTTCTCATATTCACTGACTTGACCTGCAATTTCATCATTATACTGTAGCTGGTGACTGAACCTTTTCATAAAACATTTTAATAAGGTTTTATGGTGTAGGTCTGTCTCATGTGTTTTCCCCTGTTCACCCCAGATTAAGACCATGTTGCCAGGCGAGCACCAGCAGGTCCTTAGCAACCTGCAATCCCACTTTGAGGACTTCCTGGAGGACAGCAAGGAGTCGGAGGTGTTCACTGTGGCAGACTGTTCCCAGCTAGAAAGGGAGGTGCTGGCCTGCAAGGACTACTACGAGGAGCTGCTCAAGTCTGCAGAGAGAGGCAAGACTAAGCAAAGCTATTCAGAGAGAGGCAAGGCTAAGCAAAGTTAGTCTAGAGAGAGGCAAGGCTAAGCAAAGCTATTCAGAGAGAGGCAAGGCTAAGCAAAGTTAGTCTAGAGAGAGGCAAGGCTAAGCAAAGCTAGTCTAGAGAGAGGCAAGGCTAAGCAAAGTTAGTCTATATAGAGGCAAGGCTAAGCAAAGCTAGTCTAGAGAGAGGCAAGGCTAAGCAAAGTTAGTCTATATAGAGGCAAGGCTAAGCAAAGCTAGTCTAGAGAGAGGCAAGGCTAAGCAAAGTTAGTCTAGAGAAAGGCTAAGCAAAGCTAGTCTGCAGAGAGAGGCAAGACTAAGCAAAGCTAGTCAGAGAGAGGCAAAGCTAGTCTAGAGAGAGGCAAGGCTAAGCAAAGTTAGTCTATATAGAGGCAAGGCTAAGCAAAGCTAGTCTAGAGAGAGGCAAGGCTAAGCAAAGTTAGTCTAGAGAAAGGCTAAGCAAAGCTAGTCTGCAGAGAGAGGCAAGGCTAAGCTAAACTAGTCTGCAGAGAAAGGCTAAGCAAAGCTAGTCTAAAGAGAGAGGTAAGGCTAAGATAAGATATACTATACAGTTGAAGTCGGAAGTTTACAAACACTTAGGTTGGAGTCATTAAAACTTGTTCTTCAACCACTCCACAAATTTCTTGTTAACAAACTATAGTTTTGGCAAGTTGGTTAGGACATTGACTTTGTGCATGACACAAGTAATTTTTCCAACAATTGTTTACAGACAGATTATTTCACTTATAATTCACTGTATTACAATTCCAGTGGGTCAAAAGTTTAATTACACTAAGTTGACTGTGACTTTAAACAGCTTGGAAAATTCCAGAAAATTATGTCATGGCTTTAGAAACTACTGATAGGCTAATTGACATAATTTGAGTCAATTGGCGGTGTACCTGTGGATGTATTTCAAGGACTCCCTTCAAACTCAGAAAAATAAAGAAAGAAATCAGCCAAGACCTCAGAAAAAAATTGTAAACCTCCACAAGTCTGGTTCATCCTTGGGAGCAATTTCAAAAGGCATGAAGGTACCACGTTCATCTGTACAAACAATAGTACGCAAGTATAAACACCATGGGACCATGCAGCCATCATACCACTCAGGAAGGAGACACGTTCTGTATCCTAGAGATGAACGTACTTTGGTGCGAAAAGTGCAAATCAATCCCAGAACAACAACAAAGGACCTTGTGAAGATGCTGGAGGTAACAGGTACAAAAGTATCTATATCCACAGTAAAACGAGTCCTATATTGACATAACCTGAAAGGCCGCTCAGCAAGGAAGAAGCCACTGCTCCAAAACCATAAAAAAGCCAGATTACGGTTTGCAACTGCACATGGGGACAAAGATGGTACTTTTTGGAGAAATGTCATCTGGTCTGATGAAACAAAAATAGAACTGTTTGGCCATAATGGCCATCGTTATGTTTGGAGGAAAAAGGGGGATGCTTGCAAGCCGAAGAACACCATCCCAACCGTGAAACACAGGGGTGGCAGCATCATGTTGTGGGTGTGCTTTGCTGCAGGAGGAACTGGTGCACTTCACAAAATAGATGGCATCATGAGGGAGGAAAATTCTGTGGATATATTGAAGCAACATCTCCAGACATTAGTCAGGAAGTTAAAGCTTGATCGCAAATGGGTCTTCCAAATGTACAATGACCCCAAGCATACTTCCAAAGTTGTGGCAAAATGGTTTAAGGACAACAACGTCAAGGTATTGGAGTGGCCATCACAAAGCCCTGACCTCAATCCTATAAAAAACTGAAAAAGCATATGCGAGCAAGGAGGCCTACAAACCTGACTCAGTTACATCAGCTCGGTCAGGACGAATGGGCCAAAATTCACCCAACTTATTGTGGGAGGCTTGTGGAAGGCTAACCAAAATGTTTGACCCAAGTTAAGCAATTTAAAGGCAATGCTACCAAATACTAATTGAGTGTATGTAAACTTCTGACCCACTGAATGTGACGATAGAAATAAAAGCTGAAATAAATCATTCTCTCTACTATTATTCTGACATTTCACATTCTTAAAATGAAGTGGTGATCCGAACTGACCTAAAACAGGGAATTTTTGCTATGACTAAATGTCAGGAATTGTGAAAAACTGAGTTTAAATGTAGTTGGCTAAAGTGTTTGTAAACTTCCGACTTCAACTGTATATACAAAAGTATGTAAACTATTAGCTAGCCTCTACTGTCTTTGCTAACAGGAGCTCGCTGATACATGTTTTGGCAGCAGTCCTCGAGGAAAACACATAGTTATTTTAGCCTTTCAGGCATAACGTTAATACCTTTTAAAAAGCCCTTTTACATCAGCAGATGTCACAAAGTGCTTATACAGGAACCCAGCCTAAAAAACCCAAACAACAAGCAATGCAGATATAGAAGCACGGTGTACAGTCCATTTCCCCTGGAATTATGAATATGTCTGTTTTAGATGCTTGGTGTTGTGTCACCAAAAGTAGTAGAATCTCCTGCCTACTACGTTAAGGAGGAGACGTTGGTCTGATTGATTGCCCACTAATTCATCTGCATGATTAATGAGTAATAAGCAGATTGTTTGTAAACACTTTGCAATAATGATGCCAAATTGTATTAATAGTGTCAGAGATTACTACATAGTTTTTCATTAACACATTCACTTCACACTCCCTCTGTTATGTCTGGGAGAGATGTGTTTTGAATTATACAAACGTATTCATTTTGATTGTGCAGTAATGTTACTTTTCCGCAGCTAGCATTAGACCAGTGTTTGGACACATACATTTGATGTCCTCTCGTCGTTTGGTTGTTACTCATTCTGGGGTCTTGTGTTGAACAGAGGAACACGAGGAGTCTGTGTACAACCTGTATATCTCTGAGGTGCGTAACTTCCGCATGCGTCTGGAGGCTCAGGAGGAGCACCTGATCCGACAGATCCGCACCCCTCTGGACAGAGACGACCTGGAGCAGAGTGTCCTGCGCATCACAGAGCAAGAGGTAGGGCGACCACTCACTCTGTCATAATACAACTCACTATTCAGACTGTATCATCACTCTGTCATAATACAACTCACAATTCAGACTGTATCATCACTCTGTCATAATACAACTCACAATTCAGACTGTATCATCACTCTGTCATAATACAACTCACAATTCAGACTGTATCATCACTCTGTCATAATACAACTCACAATTCAGACTGTATCATCACTCTGTCATAATACAACTCACTATTCAGACTGTATCATCACTCTGTCATAATACAACTCACAATTCAGACTGTATCATCACTCTGTCATAATACAACTCACTATTCAGACTGTATCATCACTCTGTCATAATACAACTCACTATTCAGACTGTATCATCACTCTGTCATAATACAACTCACAATTCAGACTGTACCATCACTCTGTCACACTTATCTTTTCCAGACACGGGTCAAATACATTATGTAAAATACATCTGTGGTTGATTTCCTTTGCCAGGTACAATGGAGCCAACGGAATAGTCTCTTAAGTGACTTAACCTCTCCAACTTTGTCCCTTACAGAAGAAGAAGGCAGAGCTGGATCAGCTGAAGGACGATCTGGAGACCATGAAGGAGAAGTGTGAGACGTTCTTCAGACAGGCCGGGGCCTCTCCCGCTGTCCCCACCCTCTCCTCTGACCTCAATGTCCTCATCCAGAGCATGAGCCAAGTCTACTCCATGTCCGCCATCTACCTAGAGAAGTAAGTGGCCCTGACAATGTTATGGTCCTCCTCAGTAGAGGGCACAGACACTGTTATGGTCCTCCTCAGTCGAGGGCTAGAATATTCTCAGCACATTCAAAATCAACAAGGCATTTGCAATTTGTTTTGTTTGGTCCCACTTTAAATGCAACTTTAAAGTCTTTATGAAGCGTTCGTAAACTGTTTATAAGGACTTCACAGATGCTTTACAAAATGTTGATGTAGTTAATGTCCCACTGTCTCTGTGGTGTTTCTGCAGGCTGAAGACAGTGAGCTTGGTGGTGAGGCACAGCCAAAGTGCGGAGGCTCTAGTGAAGCTCTATGAGGCCAAACTCTCTGAGGAAGACGCCGTGAACTCTGACCTGAAATCCATCGACACAGTCGTCAGCACACTCAAGGTAAGCTCCCTTGGTACTAGGTTTTTATAGACGTTTAAAATATATCCTATTTAATATTTTGGTTTTCTCTCAGGTTGGCAAAATGATTGCTGGAGATGAATTGTTATTTTGTGGCATCCAGTCCTTGAGATCCACTATTAAGCTATGATTGATAGTTGAGCCATCACTTTGCTCTACTCTGTTTTAGCAATGGCGCTCAGAGATCGACGAACAGAGGGAGATCTTCCATGACCTGGAGGATGGGCTACAGAAGGCCCGTGTTATCAGTGAACGCATGTTCAAGGCCCACAACGAGCGGGACTTTGACCTGGACTGGCACAAGGAGAAGGCTGACCAGCTAGAAGAAAGGTGGAACAACGTCCACTCCCAGATTGAGAGCAGGTTAGTGTTTTCAGGTCAACTGTTGAGGGACAGAGTTTGATTCCATACACCAGTAAATATTAGTGAGGAACACTACTTTAATAAGGGGAATGTAAAAATAACCTTTTACGGATACTAAGACTCTGTCCCTTTGTTATATTAGACTTCGGGACCTGGAGGGCATCAGTAAATCACTGAAGTACTACAAAGACTCCTACGGCAGTCTGGATGAGTGGGTCAGAGAGATGGAGGCTGCTCAGCTCAAGACCCAAGAGAAGCAGCCAGAGGACAGCAAAGCGCTCGCTGAGCTGGTAAACCAACAGAAGGTCCTCGTTGCAGAAATGGAACAAAAGCAGAGCAGAATTGATGAATGCCAAAAGTACTCAGAGCAGTACTCATCTAGTGCTAAAGTAAGTTATCTCTGTAACTGTTTTGACCTGGGACATCAGTCAGATATGTCTGAATGAAGAGTGCTTGAACACCAGAGGAGTAATATTCATGAATGTGTTTATAGGATTATGAGCTACAGCTGTTGACCTACAGAGCCATGGTTGACTCCCAGCACAAGTCCCCGCTCAAGAGACGGAGGATGCAGAACTCGGCTGATGCCATCATCCAGGAGGTGAGAACCTTGGAATGTAACCGTAGTAGACTAGGTGCTGAGTGTGATAAGGAAAGTGACCCTTGTTTTCCACCCTCACCTCAGTTCATGGACCTCCGAACTCGCTACACGGCCGTAGTCACCTCCATGACACAGTATGTCAAGTTTGCCAGTGAGACATTGAAGAGAGCAGAAGGCGAAGAGGTAGGGGATTGGTGAAATATTGGATTGTTAGAAACGCTGTGCATACTTTGGATTGACTTTTCTCTGCCCATCACATTATTGTGTTAACAGGGCTGACTCCCAGACATATTGAATTAATGGGAAACTCACCTTTAAAGCCATAATGATGCTTCAACTCAAAGGGTTTATTTCTCTTCACTGCTATACTTAAGCAATAAGGCCCGAGGTGTTGTGGTATATGGCCAATATACTACAGCTAAGGGCTGTTCTGGATACAGCCATTATCCGTGGTATATTGGCCATATACCACAAACCCCTGAGGTGCCTTATTGCTATTATAAACTGGTTACCAACGTAATTAGAGCAGTACAAATAAATGTTTTGTCATACCCATGGTATACGGTCTGATATACCATGGCTGACAGCCAATCATCATGCAGGGCTCGAACCACCCAGTTTATAATATGCGTCATCCATTCACCGCTGATGGATGTAGATGGTTTGCTTAACGCTGATACAAAAAAGCCATTCTTTCATATTGTTTCTGGTGATGGTGACTTCTCTGGGAGGAAGCTGTCTCCTCTATCTCATTGAATCTGAAACACTCTTTCACGGTGGCATTTGTTGGGAACAATTAACAGCGCTGCAACAATCCTCCCTTTGGTAAGCATGTTAGAATAATCATACCATAAACATAACTTTTTTCATTGTTAAGTATGAGGTAATGGATGACTTGTTATGTTTTGCATTGTAGAACAGGAAAGCATCAGAAAGAACAGAGTACCTCACCTGGACAGAGAGCTTGGAGCTCCAAAAGGCAGCAGGGGAGGAGGTGATTGGACAGCTCCAGCAGCAGGTACAGGGACTGGAAACCTCATTGGCTAAGAGAACAACCCAGTTGACCATTCTACAGGAAGAGGTAGAGACATATAAGAGTACCATAGAGGACCTGACCCTCCAGATGTCCAAGGCCGAGGATGGGGCTCAGCAGTACCGTTTGAAACTAGAGACGGTTGTGAAGGGCAAAGCAGTCATTGAGCAAGAGTTAGGTAACGCACGACAGATGGTTCAGCAGTCAGAGGCCAAACGGTCTTCTCTTGAGGAGAGTCTTCGTATGCTGAAGATTAACACCGAGCAGAGCACCCTGGCCCGGAAGAAACTGGAGGACCACTTGAAGAGGAAGAACAGCGATGTTCAGGATCTTGAGGAACATAATCGCACACTGCAGAGGATGCAACATTCCTCTGTCACCCACAGTATCCAGACGATCCATGCAGAGGTGGAGGCAGAGGTCCTGCAGCAGAAACAGGAGCTGGCCATGGCGAAGAAAACAGCAGAGACCGAGATCAAGACACTTAAGTCAGAGCTGAACTCTGTGCTAGTGCATAAAAAAATAGCAGAGGAGAAAGCGCAACAATTCACAGAGCTGTTGGACGATGCCAATACCAGGTTGAAGAAACTTCAGCTGGACATGGAATCAGACAAGAGCACCATGAGACAAAAGTCAGAGGAGTTCAGACAGGAATCTTTAGAGCTGAGAAATTCCTTCTATGTCTTTCAAGAGCAAATAAAATCTCTCCAGAGGGATAAGTCTTCATTGGAACAGAAAGCTATTTTCAACAAGACAGAGGTTGAAGGCCTGAAGGAACAGTTAAAGATCAACCAAGGAAAACTGCTCTTGAGGAACTCCATGGAACAGGAGAGTAGTCACAATATGCAGTGTTTAGAGGAGGAGCTGGCCTCCAAACAGGTTGAGGCAGACCAGTTGAAGTTCAAGGTCAGTGAACTGATGAGAATGAATGTGTCATTAGACAATGAGGTCAGAAGTCTTAAGGTCAGTGTGGAGTCATTACAACGAGAAAAATCTTTCTCTGAACAAAATATTAAATCATTGAAAAGTGAAATGGAGAACTGGAAACAGCAGCTTCAAAAAAACAAAGAAGAATTCAACTTAAAGATAAGATCTGAACAGGAGATACAACTCAAATCCAAAATCCTGGAAGCAGAACTTCAGAAAGGTGGAATGTTGGCCGCGCAACTGCAGAAGAAAGTAGATGAGCTTAAGAAGGTCAATATGGAGTTGGAAGTCAACATGAAAAAGATGAGAGCTCAATTGGACAATATCACCATGGAAATGGGAAGCAAAAATCAGCAAATCAACATATTCAAGTCTCAGGTGGATGGTACCAAATCTCAGGTGAAAATCATTGAGGAGGAGCTGCTAAGGAAATCTCAGATGTCCCATGAGCTTCAGATCAAACTGAGGGACTACAACGAGGAGGTGAAGAGAACAGCTGAACTGCAGCAGAAAAACAATGCTCTCAGCTTGAACCTCACCAACTACGAGAAGGAAATCAGGAATCTGAAGTCTGAGCTTAGCTCCGCTGGTGCTGAGAGGAATTTGGCCAATAAGACAGTCCAACAGCAAAAGGGTGAAGTGAATGATCTGAACATTACACTGAAGAAAGCAATAACAGAGCTGCAGAAGGAGTCAAATGAGGGCCAGAGGTATCTAGCTAAAGTGAAGGCATTGGAGGGTGAGCTTTTGCAATGCAAGCAGAGTATGAAAGAAATGACTGGAAGTTCAGAAAGAATTACAGTGAATATGAAGCAGGAAATCAATGCCCTTCAAAGGAGCAAGACCATTGCTGACCAAAAACTGGTTATCTTGAAAGCAGAACTCGAGGAGATGAGTTCTGCTCTGAGAAGAACAAAAGATGAATTAATTAAAGTGACCCAGGAAGGGAAAATCTGCCAGTCTCAAGTCAAAGAGCTCGAGGCAGATGTTCAGAAGAGTAGGTTGACAATTAAAGAAATCAGCACCAGCTCTGACAAATCCTCATCCAGTTTCAAACAGGAAATCACTGTTCTTCAGAGGGAGAGAAGTGCAGCCCAAGAGAAAACCTTTTCATTGGCATCTGACGTCACCATGCTCAAGGGAAAGCTGGAACAAGCCCAAGAGGAGGTCAAGCGAAAGCAAACGGACGGTTCAACCCTGCAACTGAGGTCCCAGAAGCTGGAAGACCAACTTGAGAACTGTAAGCGGATGCTGGAGGACTTGAAAAGCAAACTTCAACTTCAGAAGCAGGGATATGAGAGACAGCTGCAATTAGTGCAGACTGAGATGAGTCAAAAGCTTGCATTACAGGAGTCTCATATCAAACTGGAAATGGAGCAGAAATCCAGAGAGCATTCACACACTACAGAATCAGCCGGGATTAACACCAAGTATTACCAGCAAGAAATTGAACAGTTGAAAATCTTCAATGAGAGCACTTTGCAGTTAAAGCAGGAGGCTCTACAGCAAGTAGATGAGATTCATATTAAAATGCAGCAAGTGCAAAATGAGAGAACTGCTCTTAGCCATGACCTGCTTAAAGCAAAATCGCAAATTGCAAAATTAGAAACAGAGAAAATGCTACTTAACTCTAGCATTGCTCAGCTGGAAAACATCCATAAGGAAAACTCAAATGAGGTCACAAAGCTTAAACAAATGTTAGCACACAGTGAGCAGAAACTAGGAATAAAGGAAAAGGATGCAAGATCCCTCAATGAACAGGTTGTTTCATATGCCAAGGAGGTCAGAGGTCTTCAAGAAAAAGTCTTTCAGCTAGAGGTCACAATTAAGAGTGAACATAGGACTGTAAAGGAAGTAGAGACTTCAAGTACAACCAAGCATAAGTGTGATAAAGACAATGAGGTTGCCAAACTGAAGACTGAGCTTTTGTTAACACAGACAATAGTGTCATCATATGAAGAGGCAAAGTGCAATCTGGAGGAGGAGCTTATCGAAATGAAAGTGTCCTTAGAGGTATATATCCATGACCATCATACTTATTTTTTACATTCATTGAAAAAAATCATAATATTTGTAGATAATAAACGAGACATATTTGAAATTAAATATTCATATTTGTATGTCAAATGTATAATAATATTTCACTTTCACATGCTCAATGTGCATAGATAAATGATCTCAAGGTACAGTATTTACTATATCCAATGATTATTTACATCTTATGCCAACAGATAGCAACAACGGAGAAACACAAAGTGCTAGAAGAGCTGCAAAGAGTGAATGGAGGCAAAAGGGAAATAGTCAGCAATCAAAGCAGTTTACAGGATCAAACATTGATGAAAACTGCAAATTATTCCACTGTCCAGGCTGCAACAGTCCAACAAAAACACACACAACATTTGATTGCTAAGAACCAGAGTAAAAAAACTGACGCGATGGCAATAACAAAACGGTTAGTGTCTCTGGAGGGTCAGGCAGGGAAAAGTCAAAATGTTCCATCAAGCACCACTAGCACAAGCTCACATAATGTCAAGGACCTGTCATCCAAATTATCTCATTCTGAGAGTGAGACAACTTCCCTACAATTTTCCCCAAAGCTCCAAGGACTCAGAGGCAGCATCAGTATCAGGAAGTTGATCAAAACCAAGCTGTTGGATAGAGAAATATTACAGAAGTTAGAAACTGGCCTAGTCACATTAGAAGAGGTCCAAGCTTCACTCGCTCAGTTCATCGACAAACCCACTGCTATTGCAGGAGTCTACTTGGAGTCTAGCAAGAAAAAGATATCCTTCTTAGAGGCTGCAGATCAAGGCCTTTTAGCTAAGACGTATGCTATTGAGTATATGGAAGCACAGGCTGCAACTGGCTGTATTATCGATCCTTCAACTGGACAAACCCTCTCGGTTCAAGCTGCTTTGGAGATGGGCATTGTTGGGTTAAATTTGAAAGACAAACTCATGGATGCCGAACAGGCAGCCACAGGCTATGTCCACGGCACTAAAACACTGTCTGTATATCAGGCCATGGAGGAAAGGATTGTAGACAGGCACAAAGGGAAGAAGATCATTGAGGCCCAAATAGCAACTGGAGGATTAGTTCACCCAGTTCTTGGTGTTAGGGTGCCCGTTAATGTGGCAGTTGATCAGGGTCTCTTGAACAAAGCTACCCTACAGAATCTCTACGACCCGGTCAGCAACCCCAAGGGCTTCCACAACCCTGGTTCAGGACAGAAGACCTACTACTGTGAACTGTTGAAAAAGTGTCTGTATGACACAGATGGTGGTGTCTATCTCCTACCTTTTGGTGAGAAGAATCTCTCCAGTTTTTCTTTTTCTAGTTCTCACAGATTATCAGTCATCAACAGTGCTCTTGGTCTGGAAAGGTCCCCATATCAAGCCTTTAAAGGCAACCACATAGATAAGCGGACCTACCTTTTTCTCTCTCAGCAGGACAGTGAGTGGCAGGAAAAGTCCACTGTCGATGTCAATGGAAGCCATTTACACATCATCACAGATATCAAAAGTGGACGGCAGCTTTGCATCCAAACTGCCCTAGATCTGAAGTTCCTTGAAATGGCAGAACTGGTGAGCTATCGGAGTGGCCTCATCAGCATCTACGAGCTGGCAGACCTTATCCTTTCCAGGATGGTCGTTGTTCAGGACGCTAACAGTCCGGTGGCTGGTCTGTGGGATATCACTCAGAAGAGGAGGGTGACCATTCTGCAGGGACATCAGCAGAACCTAATCGATAGACTCACTGCGCTGAGGCTGCTAGAGGCCCAAGCTTGCACTGGGGGAATCTGTGATCCTGCTTCTGGGGAGAAAGCCCCAGTCACCGAAGCTCTGCGTAGAGGTCTCCTGGACGAGACATTTGCCCGCCAGCTTCAACAGTCCGAGCAAGCCTACTATGGCATCGTCCATCCCCAGACAGCAAAGACCTTGAGTGTAGCTCAGGCTATTCAGGAGAACCTGTTCCCTAAAGACATAGGCCTTCGGTGCCTGGAATTCCAAGTCCTGACTGGTGGACTGATCAACCCAGAGACCCATGATAGAATCTCACTGGATGAGGCTGTTCAGAGTTGCCTGGTTGACAAAGCCACTGCCTCATTCCTGAAAGATGAGAAGTCTCACCCTAAAAGCCTCACCTGCCCAAAGACGAAGAGGAAAATGTCTTTCATGGATGCTCTGTTAAAGGGTGTCTATGACGGTCACACTGGGCTCAGGCTACTGGAGGCGACAAAGGTTCTTAGTGTCGGCGTTAAGCCGTCTTTCCAATATATTTGGACCTATCACCACATTTGAGTGAACAGTATTTGATTTTCCATGGTTTGTAAATAGGGAAAACTGAATATTTGATTGACAAAGCAAAGCCTGAATCAAAAAAATGTTCACTGAAATGAATAAAATCTAGTATTTCCTACACTTAAAATAAGAATCATTAATTACATGTTAATTTTCTTTGACTTGGAGTAATATGAATGTTAATATAATTACCAATATGGAGTTAAGTCAGACATGAATAATTGCTTTTAGCATGATGTGTAAACTGGTGAAATTATTCAATTTTAATATGTTTATGTTATGTACCTGTCTTTTTCTTTTAGACATATTTCACATCAATGAATAAACAATTAAATGCTTTTACCGCCAACTGTCATAAAACATAAACATCATGATCCACATGACAATAAACGTCATCAATCAAACCCTGATTTGTGAGTTGTAAGTAGGGTTGCAAAACTCTGTGAACTTGCAATACATTTCCTGGTTTTCCAGAAATCCTTTTTGAGAATGACAGATTTCCTGCTTATTCTCTCCTGATTCCGGAAGACCTCCAACCGGGATTTTGGGAAACCAGGGAATTTATTGAAAGTTTCTGGAATTTTGCAACCCCCATGGTCCAAATAGAGGTCAGGAATATGGCTTGGGGGTTCTTCCTGGAGGTTTCTTTGTTGTTGAATGTCTGCATAATCACATTTCCTGTTTTCATACAAGACCAACACTGACCCTAACAGCCTTTTTGAAATTCTTTCCTCAAATCTTAGAGATCTGTTGATGAGGAGAAGAAAGAGCATGGTGATAAAGTAAGCAAGCTATTGAATTGGATGTCCAGTGTGAAACCGGGCGAGAACAAAGATGGTAAAGCCAGCACAGAGGCCTCTAGTAAGCCTCAGGTAAATACTGTGTGCAAACATGCATTTACTGTTACTGATGTAGGACATTAATTTGAGCCTGTTTGCTATAGCAGGAAAATAATTCTGCAGCAACAGGAAATGTGAATTATTATGTGGATTATAATTAATGGACAATTTTTGTTGGGATTGATACATTTTTTGTTAGGGAAAATCAAGTTAGGCATTTAGGGAAAAGGCGAAGGTTGAGAGCCCTGCGTCCCCCGAAACACAATCAAGCCACACTGCTTCAAGACACAACGCCCACTTAACCCAGAAGCCAGCCGCACCAATGTGTCGGAGGAAACACCGTACACCTGGCGACTGTGTCAGCATGCACTGCACCCGGCCCGCCACAGGAGTCGCTAGTGCGCAATGGAACAAGGACATCCCTGCCAGCCAAACCCTCCCCTAACCATGCTGGGCCAATTGTACACCGCCCCATGGGTCTCCCGGTCGCGGCCGGCTGCGACAGAGCCCGGAGTCAAACCCAGAATCTCTAGTGGCACAGCTAGCGCTGCGATGCAGTGCTTTAGACCACTGCACCAATCGGGAGGCCCAAGTTCAGCATTTTAAAGTGGAAACTACAAACTTTGGAAGCCTTTTAAAAGATCAAATACACTACAAGTTTTAATTTCCTGCTGTGCAGGAAAATTCTCAGCAACAAAAGAGTGATAAAATTAAGATCCTACGTATTTACTTTACAGTTTCATCTCCTGTCTTTTTGTTGTACACATATTGTAGTTGTATACAGTATATCATCATGCCCACAATTCTGTGTGTATTTTATATGCTAATGGCCGTGCTCAATCTCAAGAATATGCAATAAAGAGCAAAAAGTCACACAACCTTTCACTGTTACTGTATGTGCATAGTTCTAATAAATACAATGCTTTTAATAGTCTCTTATTATGTCTTTACCCTATTACAAATAAAAGTTGGGATCAATTCCAATAAGCAGAAATGAATTTGACCCAAGTTTGAATCATTATCCCCTGGTCTCTGCCATCCTTGTGATTCCTCACCCTCTTGTAGTTATAACCATAACTCACAATAGAACCAAAGGTGACACAGTTGCACAAGCATTCCAGTATTTCCATATAACGTGATTACAAACACACCCTACTCCTTGAAAATGTACTGAACATTTTGCAGCATAACAGTTTTTTTATGGATTAAAATGAAAAGTCATTTTTCTGCTTAATTTTATTCAATGAACTTTACATTGAAAAGCAATACATTGTGGATGCACAGTTACTCTGAGAAAATTATCATATTTTGATCAGGGTACATTTTCTTTTTGGCCTGGCCAGGAAAAGTCATGGCTCTAGTCTGACTTGCTATGACTTAGTTTCTCCTGGTCAGGTTCACGTAGTCAGGAAAAGCTCCTTCCACTAGGTTTTTTAAGAGATATGATAACAAATCAAAGAAACATTTATGTGCAAATCCAATTAATGAAAATCAGGAAGTGGATATCTGAGTTTAATATACAGCACAAAACCCAATTAAATACGTTTTGTGAAACGTCAGTGTATATTATTGTGACTAATATTATGCTACAAATTGGCATATCAAGGGATGAGAGTAAACATCAGTAAGATGTATTCATAAGGTATACTCATTGTTATTTCAGGTTTCAATGGAAGAGATGGTAACAAAAAAAGAGAAAATTGCAGAAGCACTGAGGACTACACAGCTTATGCTAAGTAAACACAGTGATAAGTGAGTTGAATTATCATTACATACATTAGAGGTTTTTAAGGCTGACTTTTGTACATGCCTCTGTGCACTGTAAATAATGCAATATTTCATATGCCTTAAATTATTGAATGATATGATAATGATAAGAGAACTTAAATGTCTCTGATGTCCTGATTTGCAGGATGACCGAGGAAGAGAAGCAGGAAGCAAAGGAGCAGCTGAAATCCCTCCATCAAGCCTACAGTGATCTCGCCCAGCATTGTTCTGATCAGACACCATCTGCCGAGCAGGTTAGATACTGGACTTCATCTCTAGCCCTGTTTATACCTGGTTATAACATGCTACCTTTGTCCTGATCTTGTCCACATTCTGATTGTGCCTACATTTCTAGATATGATTGTGATTAGATCTTATAAGTGTAAACAGACAAGATCAGGTCAAGATCAGGACAAGCTCAGGACGAAGGACACATGTTAACGGCAGGTATAAACAGGGCTTCTGAAACACTGGATTGGCGTTTGCAGTGTGGTGTGAGAAATGATGCCCAAACAGCGCCATTTACTGTTCAACTGCATGACTAACCCTTTTTCCTATATGGGCTCTAGCATGGTTTTCTCTTGTGCTACATACATTGTCATCTTAAAACCACTGTATTTACTTGTGAACAAAGTGAGGGAAAGTAGATTTCTCGAGAGTAGGGAAATTCGTTTTTTTTCCAAAACCCAATGAAACTGAGTATGCTGTAAACATGCTTCTAGGACTAGGAGCATTTGTGTTTCATGTCACCCAGCCTCATTATGACTTTTCACAGCCATCATTGAAACCAAGCTTTGCTGATCTCCTTTTCATTCTTACAGGTGGTCACCAACAACCAAATATAACAGCCTTGATGTGTCGTGTCTAACTTGCTCTCTTGTTTTGCAAGATAGTGAATATTCTGTTCACAGATGCATGCCAGCTTTTAGTGTATCCACTTCTTCTTGCTGTTGAATCACACTGACACAGCCTTGCACTGTTGCGTATGAACTGTTAACATTCAAATGCCTGTCTGAGGGGTGAGTACATGTTTCACCTTGCTTTAGAATACAGTGTGAATTTAATTAGTATGACAATTTTTCAACAATAATGTAAATTATAAATAAACAATATGATTTTTGTCATAACATTTTGGATTTTGAAATTTGATGGAGAATATGTCTACTCATAATGCTAAATACATTTTTCCACAGGAGTTTCAGACCATTGAAGGCGTTCTCGAAGTGGGAAGTATAGAGGTCTACTCTGTGTTTAGCTCTGTCCAGAGCGGCATGATCGACCATACCACTGGGCTCAGTCTCCTGGAGGCTCAGCTCATCACCTCTGGCCTCGTTCTGCCTCAGTTCAGGATGTGTCTGGAGCTGGACGAAGCTTTCCACCACAACCTCATTGACGAGGCCACCTGGAAGCAGCTCAGAGAGCTCAACGAAGCCAACCGGAGTATCCTGAGCCCTCTGTTCTCTTCAGAATCTCTCCCTGTGATGGCAGCGCTTAGAGAGGGGGCCGTCTCTGAGCGCCTCGCCATGAAGGTTATAGAGATCCAGTTGGCTACAGGTGGGTTGAGGGTGTCCTACACAGGTGATGTACTGACCCTGGAGAGGGCCTTTCAGTTTGGCCTGATCCCTGCACATCTGTATGTCAAGCTCCTGGAGAGACAGAACACATGGAAGGACCTGATCAACCCCGGCACGGCAGAGAAGGTCTCGCTTACCCAGCTGGTGCAGAGGAGCGTGGTTGATGAGGAGACTGGACTGCGACTGCTGCCGGTAAAGAAGAGCCACGATGGGAGCATAGAGTTGACATCCGGAAGGGAGATGAGTGTACTTAGGGCTGTTCATGAAGGGCTGATTGACAGAGAGACCACGTTGAGGCTGCTGGGTGCTCAGCTGTTTGCAGGCGGTATCGTCGACCCCAAAACAGGCAGTAAGCTCACTGTAGAGCAAGCCCTGTCAGAGGGCTTGATCGATCAAGACACTGCCAGTGGGATACTGAACCAGCAGGCCCAAACTGGAGGTATAGTGAACCCTCAGAATGGCAAAAGGCTAACAGTGGATGAGGCTGTTCAGTGTGATTTGATGAGCTTTAGCAGTGCACTCTTGGTGCTGGAGAAACAGAAGGGGCTCATGGGACTTTTATGGCCTCACTCTGGTGAAATCTTGACCATTTCCACCTCTCTGCGGCACGAAATCATCACCAGTCAGCTCGCATTCAAACTGCTCAGCAATAGACAGAAAATAGCGTCCCTTTACGTACCAGAATACTCAAAAGTAGTGGATATTAACTCTGCTACTCAAAATGGTTTCATTGATGTACACACAGCAGAGGTATTGAAAACCATTGAAATACCAGATGTTTTTCCTGATGTTGATGACCTTAATGACAGATTTTCTAACTGGCTGATGTTGAGAGAGCTTCAGATTGGAGGATCCCATCGCACTACAGATGATAATGAGATTGATTATGAGAACATAAATACCCCATCTTCCATTGAGGCAAAACAGTTATTTATCTCATACCTCACAATGAATAGTTACATGGATCCAAAATCAGGACAAAGGCTTTTAATATTCGATGGACAGTTGACTAAAATGGCAGAACTTTTAGTTGACATTTCAGTAGAGACACCTGAAAACCAGGTATACAACACTGGACCTGGTAATGCCACTTTTGAGGACATGTCATTGAAAGAAGACATTTCTGAAGATTCAGAGATGTCCTTTGACAGCAATACTGAGGATTTTGGATATTTGCACATTAACGAGGGAACAGATGGAACAATGAAAGACCATCATGCTTCACATTTCTTCAAGGAGGAGAAGTCAGATTATAAGCAATCTGACAATAAAGCATTTTCTAATAATGTGGTGAAGGTGGTAGCACATGATGGCACAGAGGATTCTCCTTCAGCTATTGACTGTGTAAACAATACCACACAGCCTGATTCTGACATTAGCATCTATCAAAAGAACACAAGCAGTATAAGTCTAGCACCCAATGGAATTGATGTAGAATCCTCAGATAATCAATCAAAAGAGACTTTCACTGGAAGTTCAGCCACACAAACTCCTTCCACAGACATGAGCTTGCCCTCAGGTGCACTGGATTGGAAAATGATGATAGCACACGATTTCACAGAGAAATTTCACAGCTCTGTTAAGAATAGCAGACAGCATGATTCTGTTTTGTCCGATGGCCCATCACCCTTTGAAATTGGTTTAGAAACCTCAGATAAAGCTTTATATAATCAACCAATAGGAGAATCAGCCCCACACGCCATGTCGGATACCTCAACCCGTACTAAATCATGCTCAGTGGGTGGCAAAGACATTAGCTTGCTAGCACAATGCATCACAGACGAAGCATCTGTAGCTGTTCATTCTGAAAAGAATGCCAGACAACCTGATTCAAAAGAAAATGTTTTGACTTATACCATCTATCAAAGGACCAGACACGGTACAAGCTCATCATCATTTGAAATTGGTGTAGAAACTTCAGAAATACCTTCAGATTATCAACCACAAGAGACTGTCAATGGAGTTTCAGCTTCAGAAACTGTTTTGGAAAGCTCAGCTCCTCCCAGATTGTGCTTAGTGAATGACACAGACATGCACCTGACATCAGGTGCCAAGGATTCTAAAAAGGTGGAGGCAAAAGGCCTCACAGAGGAAGCATCTGTAGAGGTTAGCTCTTGTAAAAATACCAGTACGAGCCCAGCGCTAACTGAAATTGATTTAGTCACCTTTGAAACTTATTCAGATAATCAACCAAAAGATACAGCCAATGGAGGTTCAGCCACACAAACCATTTTGGAAAACTCAACTCCTAGATTCTGCTCAGTTGATTCTGAAAATACTATCCAGCAGTCTGAAGCTTCTGAAGCAAATGTTTTGAAGAAGAAGAAGATAAACAACACAAGTATAGTACCCTTTGAAATTGATGTAGAAACCTCACATATAACTTCAGATAATCAACCACAAGAGGCTCTCACTTTCAATGAAGGGTCAGCCACACAAATCATTTTGGAAAGGTCAACCCACCCACTATTGTGCTCAGTGAATGACACAGACAGGAGTTTCCCCTCAGCTGCACCAGATTCCAAAAGGATGCCAGCACAAAAGGAATATTCTAGCTCTGAAAACAATGCACGACATTCCAAAATGGAGGTAGCACACGGTTTCACAGACGAATCATCCATATCTATTGACTCTGCAAAAAATACCAGGCAGCCTTCCTTTGAAATGGGTGTTGTGTCTGACAGAATCGATCAAACCAACACAATGAGCACAAGCCCAACACCATTTAAAATGGATTCAGAAACAGATATTGCTTCAGATAATCAACCTAAAGGGACTTTCAATGGAAGTTCAGCCACACAAACAGTACTGAAAAGTTCTACTTTGTGCTCAGGGAAAGACACAGGCCTGCCCTTGGCCTCAGTTGCACAAGGTTCCCCACAACGTCCCACATATCCAGTGACACCTGGCTGTGAGACAGACAAGGACACCAACTTTGAGTCATCGCTATTGGCCACTGTATTGACAGACATCCTTGACACAACCACAGCGTTTCCATGCACTGAAGAAGTAGTGTGGGACAATGAAGATGAGAGAGGACTTGCGACCCACCTTCTCAGACCCCAAGTTGAAGAGGGTGGCGTTTTGTGTATAATTTTTGAGAAACGCTGTGACCTTGATGCACCTTTTGATAAGGGCCTTGTGGACGAGGGCACTGTGTTAGATGTGTGGGCATTGCAGCTCCACAAGGGAGATGTCTTAGAGGAAGAGAAAAGCCCAGTGGCAACCCTGAAAGAAGCTGTGTCTAAAGGCTCCATATCCTCCCAGATACCCCTGCAGATCACGGAACAGCAGAGCCTGTTGGGTGGTGTACATGACCCCAAGTCTGGATGTCCTATTAGTGTGAGTGAAGCACTGGATTCAGCGATGATTGATGATGATTTGGCTGAAAAGATCCTTCACTCAGACCCAGTACACAAAGCAATCATCCACCCTGATAGACACTGTACTCACAGCATTTCATATTCCCAGAGTCTGGGCCTCATAGACAACGATGAGGCTGAGAATATACGGCAGCATCAAACAGACAAAAAGCTGTCGGTTTTGGTTCTTGATGACTCTGAAGAGGAAGAATGGATAGAGAATAGGGATGGACATGCACGGGAAGATTTGCACGCAGAAGGAAGCAAAGAACAGAACTGCGATTCACAGAAGGCCTTACTACCTTCATTCACCATTAGTCATGGGCCTGTATGTAGACAGATCATATCACCTATCCTGTCAGATCAGGTAACAGAGGGACGTGTCATCCATGAACTTGAAACACCATCTTCATTAAGGGAAGATAGTGCCTCACATGCCCCCACTAGTTCACTGTCAGACATTGTCCCTGGGTCTAGAAATTCCATCCAAAATTCCATTTCGTCAAATAGATCAAACTCTCTCAGTTTGAGCGATAGTGGAGATAGTGGAGCACCTCAGCACCAGGCTGAGGAGTTGAGACAGACAGAGGAAGACGGTAGCAGTTCTCTGAGGAGAGACACTGATCTGTCCTGCGAGGCGGTTGGCTTCACTCCGGGTGATGGGCAGCTGGGAGCAGGATACCGTGAGATAGTGGGGGACCAGACTGTTTGTCCTGTTCAGAGTGACTCAGGCGTGTCGTGCTCATCACATAGTGATCTGTTGTCTGATGAAAGGAAAATGGAGAACACTGTTCAGCCGCCAGCCAGCCAGCTAGTCAAAGAGTCAGACCGGAGAATAGATAGCTCATCACCAAGAGATTTGTCTGGCGATGTAACAAGCACAGTGTCCGGAGATGTGGGTGTCAGAGGGGATAAAACTGTAATAAATGGTGATGGCGTTTCATCGTTTAACACTGTGTCACCTCAGCGACCTCTAGTGAAATCAGAGAGGGATGTTGGTGGCGAAATGGAGCCCACATCCTCTCAAAACGGGCACAGTCATAGTAACCCCACCGTTCAGAAAAAGACTCCAGTGCAGTTGACTAACTTATCTGATTTAGCTATTGTATCAAGTGTACATAGCATAAAATCAGGCAGTGACAATAAAGACAGCTACGATATAGGTGATCAAGAGCAGTTACAGACTGCTCCCATTAAAGAGATATCTAGCACAATCACCCCTGATCCGACACTGACTGATAAACGTCTGCCAAATTCAAATGCTAATGTTGAAGCTAAAGCTAATGACAGGGTTGAATCAAGCAGGAGTGGTGACAGCAAACCAGGGAGACAAGAAGGCTCACCTGATGATGGTCTCTCACAGATTACTGATCAAGCAACATCACAGACAGGACAGACAAGTAGCAATGATACAAGTTCGTTGTCAGCATCAAAAATGACCCCAGGAAATCCATTAAAGGCAAAAGAGCCAGGTATGAGAACAGATGTTAAACAAGATGAATGTGGTTCTGTTGAGAATCATCCCCAACCGATGGCCGCTAATGCTCAACCAGACTCTCACTCCAATACACCCTCAACATCAGAAATGACCTCAGGGCATGCGGTAAAGCCTGGCCTCGGATCAGATCTTACATGTAGGCAGAATCAATGTTGTGCTGATGAGAATCATCCCCATCTGATGACTGTTGATGTTCCACCAGACTTAATGACACATGATAGTGTCCCACCACCTGCGTTGGCGATCTATACTGCTCTAAGGTCTGGTTTAGATGAGCTGGTGAGAATGAGAGTGGAGGGGGCAGATGTTGATGACTTGCAAAAGGCTGAGACCCAAGCAGTGGAGGACATCATCAACCTGATACAGGACAATCCACAGTCCCATGGAAGAGTTTTTGGTGATTTTGGTGAGGAGACAGATGCAGCGCCTGGGCTTATGAAAAGTAGTAGCCCAGATCTCCTCAGGGATCTGTTGAAGCAGGAGGCTCTCCGTTCAGGTAAAACTAGTCCGGAGGAAGAGGAAGGGGAACCCCTCCATGAAGAAACCCCTCCATCTGATATGATCCAGATTCAGTCTCAGCTTCTGCAGGTTCTTCAAAGTTTATCCTCAAGCCAAGACCCTGCCATGCTCAAGGATGTGATAGGAACCTTGAGCAGTATTCTGGGCGGTGCTCCTCATGAGGGCAGGCCACACAACCTGGAGATCATCCAGGAGGAGGGCTCATCAGATGAGGCTGAAGGTGCCGTGGCAGATCCCATGGATGCTCCTGACCTATGTCAATCTACAGAGGTTGAAACCATTTCAGACACAGGCAATGCTGAACCAGTTCAATCTAAAGTCAGGGTAAGTTAATGTTCGAAACGCATATAAATGCCTAGAAAAATAACTATTCTTAATTTATATGACATATTATGTATTGATTATGTATTATTCATGAATATTATGTATTTCCAGCAAGAGTACTCCACCCAGGATTATCTGGAGTGTGTGGGTAGACTTCAGGATCATGCAGATGTTCTAGAAGAGATCAGGAATGTCCTGTCATCCCAGCAGGGCTCTCTGAGTAACAATATGGAGGAGTTACACAGTCATCTGGATGAATCTCAGGTTTGTTATCACATACACAATGTAATAAAAGTTTAGCAAAAATACTATATATACAGTTGAAGTCGGAAGTTTACATACACTTAGGTTGGAGTCATTAAAACTTGTTTTTCAACCACTCCACACATTTCTTGCTAACAAACTATAGTTTTGGCAAGTCGGTTAGGACATCTACTGGTGCACTTCACAAAATAGATGGCATCATGAGGCAGGAATATTATGTGGATATATTGAAGCAACATCTCAACACATCAGTCAGGAAGTTAAGGCTTGGTCGCAAATGGGTCTTCCAAATGGACAATGACCCCAAGCATACTTCCAAAGTTGTGGCAAAATGGCTTAAGGACAACAAAGTCAAGGTATTGGAGTGGCCATCACAAAGCCCTGAACTCAATCCTATAGAAAATGTGTGGGCAGAACAGAAAAAGCGTGTGAGATCAAGGAGGCCTACAAACCTGAATCAGTTACACCAGCTCTGTCAGGAGGAATGGGCCAAAATTCACCAAACTTATTGTGGGAAGCTTGTGGAAGGCTACCCGACACGTTTGACCCAAGTTAAACAATTTAAAGGCAATGCTACCAAATACTAATTGAATGTATGTGAACTTCTCATCCACTGGGAATGTGATGAAAGAAATAAAAGCTGAAATAAATCATTCTCTCTACTATTATTCTGACATTTCACATTCTTAAAATAAAGTGGTGATCCTAACTGATATAAGACAGGGAACTTTTACTAGGATTAAATGTCAGGAATTGTGAAAAACTGAGTTTAAATGTATTTGGCTAAGGTGTATGTAAACTTCCGACTTCAGCTGTATGCTTGAATACACACTCTCCCTCAGTGAAAGAATATGCAACCATTGAGTACTTTCGAGCCACTTCAATTTCTCTCTTTATTTCTGTTTCTAAGTTACTCCTCCTTGCATTTAGCATCTGTCTCAATATTCACCCACTTCTTACATGTCACTTTCCTATTTTCTGACTAAATTCACTCTGTTTCTAGTCGTTGGAAGCACATCTCTCTACACTGGCTGGTATTCTGACCAGAGATCTGGACATAACCAAGCAGCTTTTAAAGTCTGGCAGTGCGCTCTTTCCCACGCATATTCACCAAGATCTGGCTTCAGCCTTTCGAGAGTTGCAGACAGTTTTTGCAGACGTTTGCCAGATGTCTGCAGAAAATAATTATGTTCTAAGGCAGGCTATTGATACAGGAAAGGTCAGTGTTTGTTTCTCATTGTTTTGATATACACATGTAGGATCTTAGTTTGAGCCAGTTTGCTACAGCAGGAAAATAATCATGCAGCAACAGGAAATGTGAATTATTTTGTGGATTATAATGAATGGATATTTTTGTAGTGGTTGATACATTTTTCGATCAGAAGCCTTTGTAAACCTCAAATATACTACAAGTTTTAAATTTCCTGCATTGCAGGAAAGTTCTCCTGCAACAGGATGATCAAATTAAGATCCTACATCTGTAGGAAGTTGTGTTACTGAACTGCAGTAAATACGAAGTAAATACAGTGAGTCTTCATTGTGTTTTTCAGGCCCAGTTGAAGTCAACATACCAGGATCTCCTCAGTACCCTTGATAGACTATCAGGCTGTATTCATGACAACTCTGAGATGGCCGCCAACCTCGACATCCTGAACACATCTGACGTGGACACAGTGAAAGACATGATCCAAAAGAATAAGGTATATTTTTATACCTTATTCTCCATGTTCCTGATTCACCTAGAGTTGTCAAACACAGTATTAGAAGGTTATATGGACGAAAATAAATAAAAGTTTGTTGTTTTTCCCTTGAATGGCACAATATATTGTAATACACATTGCATGTATGCATTATATTTAAACATCCAATGAGTTGTGTTGATTGATTCCTTCCACGTCCATGACCTCCTGTGTCTGTGTTTCTAGGGCATGGAGACTAATCTGTCAGGGACCCACAGACATCTGGAGGACGCTGCATTTGACATCCAGTACTTTATCTCAGAGCATGCCCAGTTCCTGAGTCCGGCCCAGAGCAGGCACCTCCTCAAGTCTCTCAGCGCCACCCAGAGGGCGTTTAAGGAACAGACGGAGATGGTGGCCAAACAGAGACGCACCCTGGAACGCCACCTGGAGATCAGAGAGGACGAGAGTCAGCAGAAGGTTTGGACCCAAATTACTATTTTACAATTAGGGCCATTGCACCTTGGAAAGAGTCGCTTTCAGTTTGTTGAGAAAACTTTTAAATGTTTTGGTTGAAGTGAGGTGAGCATGAGTGTGAAGTGTGGTTGTTTATGTATTTTATGGTCATATAAACTAAATATTGTATTTCTATATATTTTTGAATATTTATAACATAATATTGTATGTCACTAGAATTCATTAAGTAAGATTTAGAATGATGTGCTTTGAATGTGTTTTAATTAGAAATTACTCTATTGCATTTGTCTTTTAACAACACAAAGATCACTGCTTGACCACTGCCAACTCTAACCTTTCTCCTGGTCGTGTTCACGTTTCACAGGCTTCAAGACACCTTTGAACTCTAAACTCCAGAAGATAAACTCAAAATGCATCTTCAGTGTGGGGACGTTTTCCCCCACCAACCTCAGTCAGCACTAACACACTTGTGAATGTCCTATTGCTGTCTACTGGACCCGTCCTCTTTCTTTACCAAGTCAGAAAGCTGGCTTGTTGTGTGACTAGCATGTTTACAGCATACTCAGACCATTTTCCTAGGGGGTTGACTGTCTATAAATGTCCGGTATGATTAGTATGGAACATGTAGTGTAAACTGAGACCTGTTGGGTGGAGTGTAACATAGTAACATTGATCTCTGATATGTGCAGTGCATGGAGGAGAAACAGAAGGTGTTCTCAGACAAGCTGCAGGAGCTGTGTGACAACCTGACCAATACAGAGAACCGTCTGATAGGCCATCAGCAGCAGACCAAGGGTGCAGCGAGTGTGGAAGACCTGCAGCATGTGCAGCAAGAGCATCAGGTTCAGTAAAACATGCTGGTTAACTAGTCAATCAATTACATCTGAGCTTCAGAGTGTATGGCTACAGTCTTTTTTCTTTTTTTATATTATACTTAAGTGATAATGCCAGAGAAGCTGGTGTTTGGAGGATATATTGGCACGGGTGTTGTTAGGACCGAGACGAAGTCGAGGGGCTATGTGTTCTATGGGAAATAATGAACAATGTGGAAGGTGTGTTCTACAACGCGCTAGCAAAGTGGAACTGACCTTCCACGGAGGTGCATTATTTTACAGAGAATGCATAAAGCTCCGAGTTGATTATCAAGTTTTTACCATGGCTATAATTGAACAGATTTGCCTCTGGGAATGTGTAATATATACACTGCTCAAAAAAATAAAGGGAACACTTAAACAACACAATGTAACTCCAAGTCAATCACACTTCTGTGAAATCAAACTGTCCACTTAGGAAGCAACACTGATTGACAATAAATTTCACATACTGTTGTGCAAATGGAATAGACAAAAGGTGGAAATTATAGGCTATTAGCAAGACACCCCCCAAAACAGGAGTGATTCTGCAGGTGGTGACCACAGACCACTTCTCAGTTCCTATGCTTCCTGGCTGATGTTTTGGTCACTTTTGAATGCTGGCGGTGCTCTCACTCTAGTGGTAACATGAGACGGAGTCTACAACCCACACAAGTGGCTCAGGTAGTGCAGTTCATCCAGGATGGCACATCAATGCGAACTGTGGCAAAAAGGTTTGCTGTGTCTGTCAGCGTAGTGTCCAGAGCATGCAGGCGCTACCAGGAGACAGGCCAGTACATCAGGAGACGTGGATGAGGCCGTAGGAGGGCAACAACCCAGCAGCATGACCGGTACCTCCGCCTTTGTGCAAGGAGGTGCACTGCCAGCGCCCTGCAAAATGACCTCCAGCAGGCCACAAATGTGCATGTGTCTGCTCAAACGGTCAGAAACAGACTCCATGAGGGTGGTATGAGGGCCTGAAGTCCACAGGTGGGGGTTGTGCTTACAGCCCAACACCGTGCAGGACATTTGGCATTTGCCAGAGAACACCAAGATTGGCAAATTCGCCACTGGCGCACTGTGCTCTTCACAGATGAAAGCAGGTTCACACTGAGCACATGAGCACATGTGACAGACGTGACAGAGTCTGGAGACGCCGTGGAGAATGTTCTGCTGCCTGCAACATCCTCCAGCATGACCGCTTTGGCGATGGGTTAGTCATGGTGTGGGGTGGCATTTCTTTGTGGGGCCGCACAGCCCTCCATGTGCTCTCCAGAGGTAGCCTGACTGCCATTAGGTACCGAGATGAGATCCTCAGACCCCTTGTGAGACCATATGCTGACACATGCACATTTGTGGCCTGCTGGAGGTCATTTTGCAGGGCTCTGGCAGTGCACCTCCTTGCACAAAGGCGGAGGTACCGGTCCTGCTGCTGGGTTGTTGCCCTCCTACGGCCTCCTCCACGTCTCCTGATGTACTGGCCTGTCTCCTGGTAGCGCCTGCATGCTCTGGACACTACGCTGACAGACACAGCAAACCTTTTTGCCACAGTTTGCATTGATGTGCCATCCTGGATGAACTGCACTACCTGAGCCACTTGTGTGGGTTGTAGACTCCGTCTCATGCTACCACTAGAGTGAGAGCACCGCCAGCATTCAAAAGTGACCAAAACATCAGCCAGGAAGCATAGGAACTGAGAAGTGGTCTGTGGTCAACACCTGTAGAATCACTCCTTTTTTGGGGGGTGTCTTGCTAATTGCCTATAATTTCCACCTTTTGTCTATTCCATTTGCACAACAGCATGTGAAATTTATTGTCAATCAGTGTTGCTTCCTAAGTGGACAGTTTGATTTCACAGAAGTGTGATTGACTTGGAGTTACATTGTGTTGTTTAAGTGTTCCCTTTATTTTTTTGAGCAGTGTATATATATATACAGTACCAGTCAAAGGTTTGGACACCTACTCATTGCAGCTTTTATTTATTTGTACTATTTTCTACATTGTAGAATAATAGTGAAGATATCAAAACTATGAAATAAAACAAATGGAATCATGTAGTAACCAAAAAAGTGTTAAACAAATCAAAATATATTTGAGATTTGAGATTCTTCAAAATAGCTACCCTTTGCATTGATTGACAGCTTTGCACACTCTTGGCATTCTCTCAACCAGCTTCATGAGATAGTCACCTATAATATATTTTAATTAACAGGTGTGCCTTGTTAAAATTTAATTTGTGGAATTTCTTTCCTTCTTAATTCTTTTGAGACAATCAGTTGTGTTGTGACAAGATAGGGTTGATATACAGAAGGTAGCCCTATTTGGTAAAAGACCAAGTCCATGTTATGGCAAGAACAGCTCAAATAATCAAAGAGAAACGACAATCCATCATTACTTTAAGACATGAAGGTCAGTCGATCAGTCAAATTTCAAGAACTTTTAAAGTTTATTCAAGTTCAGTCGCAAAAACCAGCAAGCGCTATTATGAAACTGGTTCTCCTCTGCTGTAGAGGATTAGTTCATTAGAGTTACCAGCCTCAGAAATTGCAGCCCAAATAAATGCTTCACAGAGTTCAAGTAACAGACACATCTCAACGTCAACTGTTCAGAGGAGACTGCGTGAATCAGGCCTTCATGGTCGAATTGCTGCAAAGAAACCACTACTAAAGGACACCAATAAAAACAAGAGACTTGCTTGGGCCAAGAAAGACCGCTGGAAATCTGTCCTTTGGTCTGATGCGTTCAATTGTGAGATTTTTGGTTCCAACCACTGTGTCTTTGTGAGACGCGGTGTAGGTGAACGGATGATCTCCACATGTGTGGTTCCCACCGTGAAGCATGGAGGAGGAAATGTGATGGTGTGGGGGTGCTTTGCTGGTGAAACTGTCTGTGATTTATTTAGAATTCAAGGCACACTAAACCAGCATGGCTACCACAGCATTTTGCAGTGATACACCATTCCATCTGGTTTGCGCTTAGTGCGACCATCATTTGATTTTTAACAGGACAATGACCCAACACTCATCCAGGCTGTGTAAGGGCTATTTTACCAAGAAGGAGAGTGATGGAGTGCTGCATCAGATGACCTGGACTCCACAATCACCCGACCTCAACCAAATTGAGATGGTTTGGGATGAGTTGGACCGCAGAGTGAAGGAAAAGCTAGCAAAAAGTGCTCAGCATATGTAGGAACTCCTTCAAGACTGTTGGAAAAGCATTTCAGGTGAAGCTGGTTGAGAGAATGCCAAGAGTGTGCAAAGCATTGACAAGACGGCCTACATGGAGGAGGTAAGGGCCCTCGGAGTGTTATGTCAGGATAATAACCTCTCACTCAACATCACAAAACAAAGGAGATGATTGTGGACTTCAGGAAACAGCAGAGGGAGCACCCCCCCATCCACATCAACGGGACAGTAGAGAAGGTGGAAAGTTTAAGTTCCTCGGTGTATACATCACGGACAAACTGAAATGGTCCACCCACGCAGATAGCGTGGTGAAAAAGGCGCAACAGCGCATCTTCATCCCCAGGAGGCTGAAGAAATTTGGCTTGTCACCTAAAACACTCACAAACTTTTACAGATGCACAATAGAGAGCATCCTGTCGGGCTCTATCACTGCCTGGTACGGTAACTGCACCGCCCTCAACCGCAAGGCTCTCCAGAGGGTAGTGCGGTCTGCACAATGCATCATCAGAGGTAAACTCCCTGCCCTCCAGGACACCTACAGCACCCGATGTCACAGGAAGGCCATAAAGATCATCAAGGACAAGAACCACCCGAGCCACTGCCTGTTCACCCCGCTATCATCCAGAAAGCGAGGTCAGTACAGGTGCATCAAAGCTGGGACCGAGAGACTGAAAAACAGCTTCTATCTCAAGGCCATCAGACTGTTAAAAAGCCATCACTAACATAGAGAGGCTGCTGCCAACATACAGACTCAAATATCTGGCCACTTTAATAAATGGACTTAATAAAGGTATCACTAGTCACTTTAAATGACGCCACTTTAATAATGTTTACATATTATATTACTCATCTCATATGTATATACTGTATTATATACCATGTACTGGATCTTGTATATGCCGCACAGCCATCGCTCATCCATATATTTATATGTACATATTCTTATTCATCCCTTTACATTTGTGTGTATAAGGTAGTTGTTGTGAATTTGTTAGATTACTTGTTAGATATTACTGCATTGTCGGAACTAGGAGCACAAGCATTTCGCTACACTCGTATTAACATCTGCTAACCATGTGTATGTGACCTATAACATTTGATTTGATTTGAGCTGCCATCAAGGCAAAGGTGGGCTACTTTGAAGAATCTATAATCTAAAATACATTTTGATTTGTTTAACACTTTTTTGGTTACTACATGATTCCATGTGTTATTTCATAGTTTGTAGAATGTAGAAAATAGTTCAAATAAAGAAAGATCATTGAATGAGTAGGTGTGTCCAAATGTTTGACTGGTACTGTACATTTTACGGACACAGTATATTTTACAATAGTTATCCTTTGTTTGTTTTTGGTCCCACCATTCAGCTCCACTCAACCCCTCACATCTATCGCTGAAGACAATCCAGTTTTGATATCTATTTGCATATATTTTTCAACTGTGCTGTGATGTTTCACAGAATACTTGCTAGTTTAGCTAACCAAACTATCAGCCCTAGCTTGCCATTATGAAAATCGAATTTAACAATGCCAATAATTTCAAAAGCAGCTCAAACATAGAACATGTACGAATGAACTATAGCCATCGAATTCTACAGTGCAAATATAGCGTGTGTTATAGGGAAATAATGCACGTTCTAGAATGCCCTTCAAGCCAATCAGAAACAACTGTTCAACAATACCATGGTATAAACAGTTATACACATTGTTTTACATATGTATTGCTATTATACTGAATCTTGTTTGATGGGTTCACTAATTTATAAATTCATATTTATTTTATTATGTTTTCTGCGTCTGTGTTTGTTAAATATTAAATGTCCAGGCCTTGCAGAAAGACATCTTGACCAATGGCAGTGCCTTGAATGAGGTCATCAGTAGCACCAAGAAGTTCCTGGATGAGAATCGGTCTACGCTGACCCCAGATCAGATCATTGCCATCGAGAGCAAGCTGGAGGACGCCGAGAGCAAGGTCAAACTTATCAACCAACGGGCAGAGGAGTCGAGGAAAGACCTGGAGAAGTCTGTGACCACTGCTATTAAACAGGAGACTGAGAAGGTTGGAAAACATATTGTATTTTACATGCATCAACATTATCGATATGTCTGGATCTGAATCGTGACAATTCAACTTTCTATTGTAGGTAGTTTACAGTAAAAGATAGATCCACTTAAAGACACATGTTACTCTGCTTGATGATTGCCTACTTAAAATATCTATGTCAAAATGTATAGATCTCATCTATTGAAACATATAACTTAAACATCTTTTAACTCACTATATTCTAACCTGTTTAGGAGGCTGCTGTTGAGCAGCTTGAGGAGAGCAAGAACAAGATTGAGGGTTTGCTGGACTGGATCAACAACATGGGGAATGAGAAAGAGATGGGGGGCGAACAGACAGACCATATGGGCATACAGAACGGGAACATGCCGTTACATTCGGAGACCTCGGCCAAGAACATTCTGGGTGAGGATGATGACCCCAATGGAAACAATGGAAACGCTTTCCAGACTACAGACAACGACACTGAAGGACAGGCCACAGGGAAGACCCCCGAACTGGACCTGGAAAAGCAGTATGACAGAGTCAAGGTAAATTAACCTATTCTCTCTGGTGGTGCTTGATTCATAGTGGCTTGTTGCCAGTTAAATTCATTGGATACACATGACTCGGGTCCCTTTTTCTAATAGCTGCATTGACCTTCTCTTTCATCTTTTCAAGTCACATTGTCACACAAAATACTTTTGTACTGAAATGCGATTTTTCCACTTTATTTTATATTTGATATCCATCATTTGTCTTGTGTGGTAAATTTCAGTGTTGATGTTTATCATGTGATCATTTTCTGTATTATGTAACTTTGACAATAAAGCTTTTTGAATTTGAATGGACTCTCTCCCCTTTCCAGGCTCGTCACCAGGAGATCTTGTCCCAGCAACAGGAGCTGATCATGGCCACCCAGTCAGCCCAGGCTCTGCTGGACCACCAGGCCCATGCCTTGTCGCCCACGGATAAGGACAAGCTCCAGAGGGACATTCAGGAGCTGAAAGGACGGTACAACTCTTCCCTTACCCAGGCAGAACAGCAGATGAAGCAGGTGGTCCAAGTTCAGGAGGAGCTGAAGAAGTTCCAGGGAGACTGTGAGGAGTTTGAGGGCTGGCTGCAGCAGGCCGAGGGGGAGGTGGAGGAGCTGGGAGCCCCTGCTGGAGCTCTCAACGACCTCACAGAGAAGCTCCAGAGACAGAAGAGCTTCTCTGAGGACGTCATCTCCCACAAGGGAGACCTGCGGTTCATCACCATCTCAGGACAGAAGGTGTTGGACGTGGCGAAGGCCTGCGGACGCATGGACCCTGGTGGGAAAGATGCCCAGCTGGAGGTGGATACCACTGCAACCTGTGCTGCTGTGAAGGAGAAGCTGGACTCAGCTGCTGGTCGCTTCAAAGCCCTACACTCTCAGGTAAACTCTATACCAGTACTAGTAAGACTGTTTTAGCCCTCTGAGCTAAAGCCTAGTTAATGATCACAGGCACGTTGTTCACTGAACCGCCTTGGTAGCACCAGGAGGCCTACCTATTTAAATCAGTAGGGTGAGATTAAACACTGAATGAGACACGTCTCAGGCCAATTGAATGGATTTTGTTTTAAAGGAATGTAATAACCGACTCACACCACACGGGGGTAGCATTTCTGTTTGAACAAAATGAAAACAAAGGAGTTATTGTTCTGTTTCACAACACTGGTTCACTCTCATATTGAGAGTTAAAGGCTGATTCTGCGTAACCCTGCATCTTAAAAATAATTCAGGTTATATGCTCTTTCATTATACACTATTTTGTTGTCCAGCTTTTTTAGATGCTGATAAGAGAGTAGGTGGTCAATGCTCCATGCATTCAAAGTTAGTAACTACCATAGCAATCAACATCTCAACTCATTTATTTCAGTGCAATGATCTTGGCAACAATCTCAGAGACGTGGTGGACAAGTACAAGAAGTATGAGGACTCGGCTGCTGGTCTCCTGAAGTGGCTCAACAACTCAGAGGAGGACGCCAGAAGGCAGCAGTCTGAGGCCATCGCTGCCGACCCTCAAACCCTACAGAAACAGCTGGAGGACACCAAGGCATGACAAAACTCAAAAAATACTCACCAAATCAGTATGACCTTTATCAAACACAAATCACATTACCGCAGTCTAACAGACTCAGAGGTAGAGGGCAAGTGGAGGAATAGCTGTTTACACAACAGCTTTTTTTTCAGAGTTTACTCACTGATGGCTCTGAGAACTGAATGGGTTTAGAGGTCATTACACTGCTTCAGACTCCCCTCTCCATATACAGTGTTTCCACTCACTTTAAAACAACACTGCTATTTATAGGTCCACATTCAAACCTCCCAGCAGTCCGAAGACACAAATAGCTTAGCCATGGGTACATTTGCTTGCGTATGCCTTTGAGGAGTGGTGGAGGGTGGTGGGGTTCACGATTGGAGTGGACTGGACAGAGGCATAGAGAATGCCTATTATCCTGACATAGATGATGTACCTGCAGTACACTCTGAGTCCAGCTGGCTTGCAAATGAAAGTATGTCATGTAGAGAGAGAGGGAGTCTTGTTTCATTACATCTCTCTAGGGAGTTGCATTGCAGTGACTCAGAGATTGGAGGCGCCTGAAACTCAAGAATGTAGAAGTGTCTCTTTTGTTTTTGGTAACAAAATCATGGCAGAACAATGCTATGTTTCCCCCAGAGTGCAAAGTAGTGCAGCAAACTGTATATACAGTTGCAGTAGTATAGTTCCAGTATTTGAGTGCTTTATTCATTTTTAGATGCTTATACATAATAGGTGTCCCTAGCTTTAAATCTGTATAATTACAGCATTTATGTAATGATATAGTATAGCTGGAGTTAAATTATATATCTATATGGAGCAGTATGGTTTGTAAGACATGTTGACTGTCATGTTGACTGTCATGTTGACTGTCATGTTGACTGTCATGTTGACTGTCATTGATCCTCTGTGTCTGTGTTTGTCATGGTCAGGGTCTGCAGGGTCAGACTACTGGTCGTCAGACTGCTGTGGAGACACTCCGCAAAACAGCTGACTCTCTGGTCACCGCCCAGGGGGACCTGTTGACCAATCAGGACCATATCCATGAAACAGTAGGTAAGTGATCAGACTAAGTATGGATTCTCATCCAATGCTATTCCTAGAAATGTTTATAATGAAATACTTGACAATATAGTGAATATTTACAATGAAATACTTGACAATATAGTGCCACAGCCAATGTGTGGTTACTATCATTGACACCACCGTGAAATAGCAATTCAGAAATGTTGGAGTGAAATAGTAGTATTGGAATGTTAAATCTGTTTACCTTATTCCTAATCATATTGCTTTTGGCCGACTCTCAAGTATTCTTTGTATGTGCTGTATATTTATGATACAGTAATCTCTTCCATGTGAATGACCTTAGCTGGAAGGTCTTACAGAGAGAACAGTGAAACCCCTGACTTGAGTTGCTCATAATTCAAGAATTGTTATTCCAAAGTGGTATGAACTTTTACCAGTGCTAAGCATTGGCCCAAAACCATTGCCTTTTGACTCTGCTCTTAGATGATATTGTGGAGAGGTATGACAACCTGTCTAAGTCAGTGAGTGATCGTAATGAGAAGCTTCAGATCACCCTGACCCGCTCCCTGAGTGTCCAGGATGGCCTGGATGAGATGATGAGATGGATGGAGGGAGTAGAGGAGAGTGTGAAGGAGAAAGGACAAGTCCCTCTGGATTCAGCAGCCATTGGAGATGTGCTCAGCAAAGAGGCAGTATGTACTGTAAACATTAACTTTGTAGAACTGTTTTCTGCCAGTCAAATAGACACATCATTATCACCATAGCTTCACCTTAATGTAACTGGTCATTTTTGCTCAACAGTTGATTCTGGATTTGTATCTACCACAGGCGGCTGGTTGCACCTTAATTGGGGAGGAATGGCTCATGAATGGAAATGAATGAATGAAATGAATGGAATGGTATCGACACATCAAACATAAATAAAGGCCATTCCAATCACTTCATTCAAGTCATTATGAGCTATCCTCCCCTCAACAGCCTCCTGTGGTCTCTACATTGTCTTCTACAGATGATGAAACCTGAACTATAAAAAACTTTTAAAGCGTTAGAATGGCTCTAAAATCTAATTCATCCATTGTTTCTCTTCCAGGCTCTGGAGCAGGATATTTCCAGTCGCCAGAGCAGCATCTCTGCCATGAAGGCCAAGGTTAAGAAGTTTGTGGAGACAGCTGACCCCGCTGCAGCGGCTCTGCTGCAGTCCAAAATGGACGCCCTGTCTCAGCGCTTCTCTGACGCCTGTGACAAGCACAAACACAAGCAGGGCCAGCTGGAGCAGCTGAAGGACAAGGTGGAGGAGTTTGAGAAGACAACGGAGAAGGTGCAGCAGTTTGTGCTCAAGCGCTCTCAGGTCCTCTCTGAAACAGACGGACCAGGGAAAAACGTCAACGAGCTCTCGCAGCTCATGCAGGTAGCTAGTCATCAAATATGTTTCATCCTTTGAACATGTTTTCAGCAGAGCGTATTTTCTAAAAGGATATATGTTCATTTAAAGCGGCAATCAGCAGTTGAAAAAAATAACAAAGTGGACTCCAAGACCCAGTTTCGGTAAAAAACTGAGGGATGGGGCTGGAGAAATGCAACCACTCTATTTTATTTTATTTAACCTTCATTTTACTAGGCAAGTTAAATAAAGGCTAAATAAAAGTAGTGATGCCTCTAGCAGTCAGATGCAGTGCCTTAGACCGCTGTACCACTCGGGAGCCCATAGACAGAGCTATGGATGCAAAAACTACCCATCCATGATATCACAATGATAGTTTTAACCATGTTTGGAGGCTATATAGTGTTTGTTTACATTTACTTTGTTTACAGTATAACAAGCTGATATTTTTGGTTCTGGTGTGGTACGACAGTTGAATTAAGCTCATGAGGCATTTCTAAGTTATATTCTTCAAGAATCACTTGGTACATATCATTAAGTCCAAAAATGGATGTAACAACTGCAGATTGCCCCTTTAATGGCACACGTTCAACCACGCATTGCTCAATAATGATCTTCTAACTATTTGAATGTTTCTGTAGGATACTAACACTGAGTTGGCTGAACATGCCAAGGATGTGGAAATGCTGCAGATGCTGTCAAATGAACTGGCCAATATGGGTCCAGAGGGAAGCAAGGCCCAGATTCAGCGCAAGATGGACAAGCTCTCCAACACCTTCAATGCCTTCAAAAACACTGTGAAGGAGAAGTAAGTGAAGATGACGGTTGCAGAGCTAACTGCTGGTCCTCATGTGTAGGTTACTGTGGGGATACTTCTCATTTGACAGAGGATACACATGATTGTTTTCTCTTGCCTGTTGATAGTCTTGTTTTGGCATGTTTGATATGTCTCTGTAATGTGATGTGACTGTGGGTGTCTTCTCCTTTCTCTGACACAGAGAGGAGGAGGTGTCTTCCTGCCAGGACCAGCTGGGAGACTTCAGGGCTGCAGCCGGAGCTCTCAGGACGTGGCTGGAGGAGACGACAGAGAAAGTCCCTGTGGTTCAGCCAACCAGCAGTGAACAGAGTCTAGCAAAGGACCTGAAGAGAGTCAATGTAAGTCAGCAGACAGACTAGTCTTGTATTAGCTAGGCTCCCTCACTTACAGTATTTACATCATGGAAATGGTATGTTCTACCCAATGATGTATACAAACCCTGGATTGCTGAAGCCGTGTATTGGTCATTGAGATGCTTTGAAGCCACCATATTGGGACTCCCCATTAGGAGCAGGAATTCTAAAATGTCAATTAAATGTTTCAAGGACAAAATTCATTGTATTTAAACATTGTTTTGTTGTAGTGGGGACAGTAACATTAGTAATCTCAAAATATTACTTTAAGGAAAATGGTTTCATATCATTTGTATTTATTTTTATGTTTAGCTCACATAATATAATTTAAAAGTATTCATTAAGGTGTCTGTAATAGAATAAACGTGTCAAAAACAAAAGTAGACATTAATAAATGCATTTCTATAGCTTCCTAAATATTTTCTACAATGTGAGGTGAATGTAAAACTTGTTCTTCAAATGGCCTTGATAGAAAAGTTTAAATAACTTATGTTCTCACGTCTCAAGTCACAGGCTTGGCACTAAATGTGTTTTATAATGGAGTAAGAGAAGTGCGGTGCAATATATTACTATTTTGTCCTCCCTAACTTCACAGTAGTTTCCATGCCAAAGTAATACAGGGATGTGAAGTGTTTTACATAGGAGTCGTCAGGGAGTCATACACTAAAGAACTGTGACTCCCTGCCAGAAAAAAACGTCCAATCTGATATGAACTGGTACAGTGTGTGTCACTGAAAAAACTATTAAAGGCAAGAAGAGGGTAACGAACAATAAGAAAATATGTCAAACGTGAAAGATTAAAACACAAATCCCTCGATGCTTAATAACACATTGGCATATTGAATAATTTGTGCCACGAGAAAAAGCACAGACTAAAATGAAATACATTTTAGTCTCGATGATGCAACGCTCCAAATATCCTTTGTTTGGCCCTGCCTCTCACAATAAACACTCAAGACATAATCATTCAGTGTTCTCTCAATGCAGGTGTGGAAATTGCAGCCCTATTCTGGATGGCGTTGTGTAAACTATGTTATTGGTTTGATTGATCTCTTCTCAGGCTCTAATGGAGGAATGGACAACCAAAGGCTCTGCTGTCCAAGATATAAATAGCAAAGGATCTGCACTATGTAGCCTCATCAGTGTTCTCACATCTCCAGCCAAGACCAAGATGTCACATAAGTCAGGTACGCTCAAAATGTTTGACTCCCTCGGAGCAGTTTGGGTAGTATTCAATAATGAGAAAACAATGAAACGGAGAGATTCATTGTTGATTGCAACACATTTTGCTACACTGTACAGATGTAGGATCTTAATTTGATCACTCTGTTCCTGGAGAACTTTCCTGCAATACTGTATTTTAGGTTTAAATGGGCTTCTGAAGTTTGTAATTCCCACTTTGAAATTTCAGACTTGATTTTGCCTTACAAAAAGATGTATCAGCCCCTACAAAAATGTCCATTAATTATAATCCAAAGAGTAATTCACATTTTCTGCAGGATTGTTTTCCTCTGTAGCAAACTGGCTTCTTCTTTGGGGTTTTAGGCTAGGTGTCTGTATAAGCACTTTGTGACATCTGCTGATGTAAAAAGGGCTTGATAAATACATTTGATTTGATGAATGGGTCAAATTAAGATCCTACATCTGTACGCTACAAAACATGATCCTGATATAAATGTAATCACACTGATCATACAGTATAGTGATCTTTTCCATGTATTAAACACCCCAATAGAGTTTAGTTTTCTATTGACATTTGTACTTAACAAATAAGATCTTTTGTTTTTTATTGTTTTGCAACCAGCTGTTACTAACAGTGGTGGCCCCGGAAACCATGCCTACCTAACCAATAAAGGTAATTTTTCTCTACCAGTGTATCATGTTAGGAATGTATAAATACAGTGTTCCAGACCTGAACATTATCATAACAACGTATCAACTCATCATCACAAAGGTACATTTAATGGCTTGTTAGGTTGAAATGATCTGTTTGAGGTCTTGGCTTGATCTAAAGGACGTTTAGAAATCCTCCACAAACCTGGGAAGGATACTGTACTTATTCTTGGTTCTCCCTACTGGAAATGTCACATTTTTAATGATCTTTTTGCATTTCAGTGTTTTAAGAACACGAGTTCAATACGTTTTCTATATACCTCCAATGATATAAAAGTCATTTCAAACCATCTGTATTTAGATCACACTGCAAAACGATATAACACAATACATTCACCAACACATTTTTGATGTGTATACATTTCCAGTAGGTCTGTAACTACTTACAGCAGTGCCTTGTCCAGGTTATTGTTGTTATGAAAGGTAACCTGTCTAGTGTCTAACACTCTAACCTCTAACCACACACAGAGCTGATGGTGGTACAGCAAAACATGTCGTATATCAACGAGGGCCACGAGAGTCTGGGAGAAGTGCTGAAGGGCCGGGCTACAGAGCTGTCTGTCCTGGTGCAGGAGGTGACAGAGGCCCAGAAGGAGACAGATGCCATGATAACATGGCTGCAGGACATGAAGAAGACAGCAGCTTCCTGGAACTCTGCGTCCACAGAGAAAGACACCATGAAAACACAACTGGAGCAACAGAAGGTAGATTCAACCAAGGCCTGATCTGCATAGAAACGTTCTACAGTGTACTACTTGTTGTCATTACGTTTTATTACAGTAGGGATTTAATCCATCCATCCAGTGGTATCATATAAAATACCACATTTTATTCATGATATGCAAAATGCTCTGTGGGAAGCCAAGGTTTCAGGCAGGCGCCTCCTGTCTCTAGTCTTTGCATCTCAGCGTGCCTGAGGAGCCAATGGGTCAAATATATGATGGTTTTAGTCAAGCGATATATCTCTCTTTTTCTCAGGCCTTTGAGGAAGACATGAAACAAAAGCGCGAGCAGCTCCAGAAGCTGAGAGAGAAGCTTCTCCATCTGATTGAAAAACACCCAGACTCTCCTGAAGCAGCAAAATGGAAGCAGATGCTGTCACAGATAGGTATGCAGCAGAGGAGGCTGGTGGGGGGAGCTATAGGAGGATGGGCTCATTGTAATGGCTGGAATGGAATTATGGAACGGCGTCAAACATGTGGTTTCCATATGTTTGATGTGTTTGATATTGTTCCATTTATTCCTTTCCAGCCATTACAATGAGCCTGTCCTCCTATAGCTCCTCCTACCAGCCTCCTCTGGTATGCAGTATGCACCATCCCATCTATCTGTTTCCATATGGTTAATATCTACTGCATCAATGCAGAGCGCTTTACCTAGTGTCAGTCCAGTCCACACATCCGCTCCCCCTTGTCAGTATACCTGGCCTCCCCCTCACCTTCAGACTTGGCACACTTCTACAGCTAAACCCTAATCTGTAGGGGCTGTGCAAAGTTCAAGTTGCAGGGGTGTTTTGTGCTGACCAATGTTTGTTTTTCAGATGCTGCCTGGGCGGATGTGAGCGGGTCGGTGGAGGACAGGAAGCAGTGTCTGGAGGAGTCCAACAGGAACCTGGACGTGTTCCAGACCACTGAGCCGCAGCTCCGCCAGTGGCTCTCAGAGAAGAATATGATGCTCAGTGTCCTGGGGCCCCTCTCCATGGACCCCAACATGCTCAACACACAGAAGCAGCAAGTCCAGGTACTTCACTATGGGGCATATTAGTTACCTTTGAAAGAATAACCACCACGTACAGTTCAATGTCAATGTCGCTTACTTCAGACGTAAGCTAATGTTAAAGATTTTTAGTCTGCTGGCCAAATGTTAAGGTGTGCCAGAATTAATCAAAATCTATTAAGATTGAAAAGGTTTAACCATTTTGCACATTATGTTCATTATTAAACACCAGCATTGCTCTTTATTAATGTCATATTGACTTTTCCCTCTAGATCCTCCTGAACGAGTTTGACAGCCGTAAGCCACAGTTTGACCAGCTTCACGAGGCTGCTGCTGCTATCCTGAGCACATCAGGCAAGCAGGACCCCTCCTCTGGTGGGAAGGTGGTGAAGGACCAACTGGCCGCCGTGACCCAGAAATGGCAGGGCCTGACTGGGCAGCTGGGCCAGAGAGCCGGCCTCATCGACCAGGCCGTGGGGAAGTCGAGCGAGTTCCAGGATCTGCTGATGAGCCTGAGCCAGAGCGCCGCCTCACTGGAGACCCGGCTCAACAGCCAGCAGGCCCTTAGCAGTCAGCCTGATGTGGTGAAGAAGCAGCTAGAGGAGGCTAACAACATCTCTGGCCAGCTGAGGGAGGAGAGGAAGAGGCTAAAAGAGGCTGAGACCCTCTGCTCTGAGCTTTCTGCCCTGGTCACGGAGGACTACCTGAAAGCAGGCCTAGACAGGCAGCTGGAGGGGGTCACCAAGCCTTTCAAACAGTTGGAGGACAAAGCAGGTTGGGCTTTGATTTAATTTGCCTTAATTTGTTTATATGGTATGTTCTTTCTCTTTAATGAGAAGCTTTAGGCTATAAAGCTGTGGTTTAATGTCTGAAAATATGACTGCCATTGAAGGAATTTCATGATGAGGGAGGCATTGCCACTCTGAATTATAAATGTATGCTTTGTTCCTCTGCCTCTATATCACATTAATGTACATGCTCTTCTTTAGGGAAGCGGATCCAGCAACTGAACTCCGCCTTCGCAAGCTCCCAGCAGTTCCACCAGACCTCCAAAGACTTCCAGGGGTGGATGAACGAGAAGCTCCAGGAGCAGTCTAAATCCCAGGCCATCTCGGCCCAGGTGGAGACCCTCCGGCAGAGCCTGAAAGAACAGAGTGCCCTGCAGAAGGCCCTCAGTGAACACGAGGAACAGTACAGCACCATCGTCAGGGAGGGAGAGACCCTCCTCCAGAACACTGACGGGGCAGAGAAGGTGGCGATGCAGGGCCAGCTGGCTACACTGCGTTCCAACTGGGACGATGTGAAGAAGAGCTCGGCTGAGCGCCAGGATAAGCTCCAGGGGGCGCTGCAGAGGGTCCAGAAGTATCACGAGCACGCTGAGAAGCTCCAGTCCTGGGTCCAGGAGTGTGAAGCCAGGGAGGGCAGCGTCAGGCTCAGCGTGGACCCAGCGGAGGTGGAGAGCTCCATCTCCCAGCTGAAGGCCATCCAGAAGGACGTCGATAAACACAGAGGCCTGGTGGAGCAGCTGAACACTGCAGCCGACAGCCTCCTGGAGGTGGCCAACGCAGACACAGAGGCCGTCAGGGAGGAGAAGGCGGCCATCGGGCAGAGCGTGGACCGGGTCACGGAGGGGGTCCAGAACAAGAGAGAGTCTCTGGAGAAGATCTCACAGAGGCTGAAAGAGTTCAACGACACCCACAATGAGGCCAAGGGCCAGCTGGCAGGGGCTAAGAAGCAGCTAGATGCCCACACATCACTGGGGGTCCAGGCCTACAGCAACAAGAACCTGACCAACATGAAAGCCCAGCAGAAGAGCCTGGATGGAGTCAACACCCAGGTTGAGCACCTGAAGAGCCTTGCCCAGGGCCTGGTGGCTGATGTCCCCGAGGCAGACGGGGTGACCGACCTCCTACTGCAGGCCGACAGCCTGGAGAAAGAGCACGGCTCCCTCAGCAAGGATGTAGGGGAGACCTGCTCCACCTTGGAGGGCAAGCTGCAGGGCATCGGGCAGTTCCAGACCAACATCCGCGAGATGTTCACCCGCTTCGCAGACCTAGATGACGAGCTTGACAGCATGGCTTCTGTGGGCCGCGACCTGATCACACTTAAGGAGCAGCAGGGCAGCATCAAGGGCTTTGTGGAGAAACTGCAGGAGCTGATGGCCGACACGGCTCGAGGAGGGGACAGCTGTAAGAAGATGCTGGAGACTGAGGCCTCCCCAGACCTGCTGGGGCTGAAGAGAGACCTGGATGCTCTGAGTAAGCAGTGTGGCAAGCTGATAGACAGAGCTAAAGGGAGAGGGGAAGAGGTGGGGAGCACACTCACCCGTCTGGTTGAGCTTTACTCCAAGCTACAGCAGTTCACCAACAAACTGGGCGGGGCTGAGGTCAAGGAGGAAGGTCAAGGGTCACTTGGCATGGAGACTGATGTCATCAACCAACAGCTGGAAGCTTTCAAGGTAAGATGCCAAGTAAATGTAATTCCTAGGCATTTACTGTATTATCAGTCTTGGTTGCCAACACATGGTGAATCCTCTTGGTTTTTAATGATGGAAAAGAATGTCCATTTACTCTAGCGGGATCACTTTCACCAGCCTCACCACTCAATCGGATGACATAACCCTGCCAGAGAGATATCATCCTTACATACAGCACTGCCCTAAAGTAACCATTAAAAACATATCATTATGTAGTGTCTGACAGCCTCTTGTAACACCTGGAGTAAAATAGGTACCACATTAAATCCAAGTACTTTAAAAGCAGGTAATCAGTAATGACACAATACATCAATAAACAAAGTGCATTAGAAAACCATTACACCATTTGACCATTTCAAGGCTCGCACAAAATGAGGATCTAGCATTCATATCTGTCGATCGTTTCAGCATGCTGTGTTTTAGGGACCACCCACTGATGACATTTTTCACTCTATTCAACATGTAACGTTGGCGCACACTTCCTAAGTACTCTCGGCCAGCAAACGCTATTGGTGTGTCTGAACCCTCCCTTAGACCCACTATGCCTCTGTTGTTCTCTCTGGAAATCCACGTGACTTTCTTCATGCAATAAGTTATTTTGGGGATGTTGCATTAACCCATTAAGCAGATGCTCTTATCCAGAGCAACTTAGTGAGCGCATACATTTTCATACTGGTCCCCCGTGGGAATCGAACCAACAACCCTGGCATTGCAAGTGCCATGCTCTACTGACTGAGCCACACGGGACCAGTGGTTTTGGAAGTTAAATAGCAGGGGTTCTCTAGGTCTCTGCTGGGTCTGGTGGCCTTGTGCGTGACCCTCCGTCTGTGGATCCCTCAGTATGTCGCTGAGCATCTGGTCCAGACAAAAGAGCTCTGACTGGCCCAGCAGCCATTGTGGTGGGTGGGTGACGGGCGACCCAGGGGCCAGCTCGGGATCAGTGGGATTTTGTATGTTGCAGCGGCTCAGGGTAACTGACTCTTACTCCCCTCTCCCTTTCCTTCTCCTCCCCTTTAAGAATGGCCTGGTCAGTGGTCACTCACACGTTGGCATGAAAGAGGGAACAAGTGCTTTGTCTCATTATATAGCCCTACCTGCTAATTGACTGGTGTTTGAGCATCTGTTTCTCCTCCTATGTGTTTGAAAGAAGCGGACATGGAGTCTTAAAGTCTGTCTGTGGATGTGTTTAGATGGTGTGTATGACTTTTCTGTATATACTTTCCTGAACTTTCCCCTTGTTGAATTTAACACTACACAGGACATTACTTTTCTGTATCTACTTCCTGAACTTTCCCCTTGTTGAATTTAACACTACACAGGACATTACTTTTCTGTATCTACTTTCCTGAACTTTCCCCTTGTTGAATTTAACACTACACAGGACATTACTTTTCTGTATCTACTTCCTGAACTTTCCCCTTGTTGAATTTAACACTACACAGGACATTACTTTTCTGTATCTACTTCCCTGAACTTTCCCCTTGTTGAATTTAACACTACACAGGACATTACTTTTCTGGCTGTGGAACATCTTGAGGTGGCATTTCGCTACACTCGCATTAACATCTGCTAACCATGTGTATGTGACCAATAAAATTTGATTTGGTTTGATTACCGTATATCATACCACTGCTGTTAACATCAACAATATCCAGTAGGGTTGTCTGGGTTCTACGGAGATGGAAAGGGAGCCAGAACAGTAGCCAGAAACTATATTCCTGCAGTGCAACCTTCATTCCGGTACACATACAGACCTCCACAGACTCCTTCTCCGACAAACACATGAACCACTACGAGGAGATTGTACTCATTCAACACGGTTGTTTTTGTATTTACAGTTTTTCTCTCCTCAGTCAAGTTTCTCTTCGATTTACACCATGTAGCTTGGATGTATAAAAACAAGAATTTACAGTAGGCTCTGTATGAAATTAAACAACAATTATTTTATAAAACACGTTATGTTAATACGAGAGATGAGAGGGAATGTAAATAAAACACCAACAACAGCATCATTGTGTCATAATATTATATTTTGTTGAAATATCAGTGATGAGTAAAACAGGGATACTCATTACCAAGACTTATAGCTGGATAGAAAGCGCTCTAAAAGCCTGTAAATGCTGTGAGAGTTGGAGAGGGATTAAGCTATATTCAGATTGGGACAATTTTAATGGTTGTTCATGGGCTGAACGTGTCATAGCAAAACATTGTATTACATGTTTCATAGTACAGCATTACACACATCTATCTATGGGCCTAAGGAATTCATTTAATGTTGTACATTCACAAACATCAGCCTTTAGATAAATACCTTAAAATGTCATATCAAATTATAGGTCTAGTAGACCTGTAATTAATGGTGTGAATGGTAGGTGGAATTTAAATAATGTACATTTGTGCTAGTTAAGAGGGTTTGATGGGTGACCGTGAACCATTCCAGAACATGAAATAGTACCAGCTGTTGCTGAGCAACGTGTTCCATGCTGGTTGTTCTCACCCTCTCACCCTTTCATTGTCCTCTCTCTGTCTCGTTGGGTAGGCCTGCACACGGACACGTCAGCTGCTTGCGGAAAATCAACGTTGTACTCATTCATGCCACTAGCTAGTCTCTCTGAGAGAAAAAAGTTCCCTGGGAATAAGGAATCACAAAGATCCCTAGTTAATTCCATTACAGCACAAGGTATTTCGTAATTGGTGTCTTAAAACCGGTTTGAAGCTCGGAAACCTGTGGACACAGACTAGACCGAGACCAGAACAGAATTTGATGTCTGCCATGTGAATAGGGGCTTCATGTAGTCTATAATAATCCTGCTATGTGTATTTGTAGATCTGGTACTTGGTGTATTGTGGGGTTTCATTGGCAGCTGTTGTGAATGAAATAAACATAAAAAGGTAGCAATACTGTCAGTGAACTGATTTTAGGTCAGGGCTCCCGAGTCCATGGTTTCACTCTTCTGGTTGTTGTTCAGGAGATCTGGAAGGTTTGCTGAGGACGATCTGGTGTATGTAGGCCTTCGTGATACTTAGTGTGAGCTCAGCTCAGCTGACAAAACCTGCTGGGGGTTGGGGAGGTGGGAGACGTGTGAGGGCGTCTTTTTACTGCTTCTACTCAGACATAACATCAGTGTCTCCTGTGAACCTAAAAGGAATGTCAACTTCCTGAATCATAGCTATTCCTCTCACTGAAGGTGACGAGGGGAAAAGGGCCGTTGGGGAGACCTCATCCTGTAGCCTAGCTTACTCACTTACCCCAGCCATGATACACTCTCCCCAAGGTGGAACGTGAAATGTCCCAGAAGGATCTGAGTTGATTAGCTACACATTGTTTTTCTGGGACGACAAGGCATTTTTTATGGTGACACATTGCATTTTTCTGTTGTGTGTTGCGATTGTGATTCACCTAAGACATTGGAGAGATTAATTTATTCCTGTGTTTTTTAGTTACTCTTATACACAAGCAAAATAAGCTTTTGAATTTGTCACATTAAATGATTTGTCTAGTCCCTGATAATGGTTTTCGTTTCATTCACACCCGTTGTTGTGACTGATGAGCAGCTCTGTTGAAAGAGATATTTTAGCATATAATGTCTCAAAGAAATGTGGCCCTTCTGCAACCTTTGGTCTGAAAAGCCTGTTCTTGTGAATATAGTAAGAGTTCTGTGTAAGTGCTCTCTATATGTTTCGAGGGATATATGCAAGTCATTTGGATTGGTTGATGTCTATCCAATGTTGGTTGGAATGGGCATTTTCTTGTAGAGAAGTCGCTGTCATAGTATACATTTAAAAAAAAAATCTTATTATGACCCATTTGTCATAAATCTCATTCTTAGATCAATATCCCAGTTTACTAAAATCCCATTGGATATGACAAACCAGTGAGTGTGGGCATGGAGAACTGAAACAGCGTTGGTCCCTGGAAAGAGGAAAGGCAAAGAGAGGAACACTCTCTTAATTCAATGTCTTGATTATGTCAAAAGTATGTGGGATTCAGCTGCTGAATATCCTTTCTCTAAACCCCACAGATCTCTTTAACCGCTTATTTATCTTTAGCAGCCTTCCGTTCCCTCGTTTTCTCCTCTCAAACACGGAGAGGGCTGGTGGTGGAAGGAGTTAGGATGGTTCCATGCCTCTCTGTCTGTTATCAGCCTTCTGTGCTGCACACAGTTCAATAAACACAAAATGAATTCCTCTCATTATCTCTCTCTCTCATTCCTCCTTTCTTCTCTCACCCGAACCGGGTCACTCGCCATAAAAAAGCCACACCATGACATGGACTTGGCAGAGTTGTGGGTGTTAAATTACCTGGGACCTGTGCCTCCCTCAGCATTCCAGAGTAATTAAGAATATCTGCAGGGTCCACAGTAACCATCCACAGGAAAACAACTGAGAGAGAACAGAGAAAAAAATAAAAGCATTGAGATCTATTTCAGCCCTGCGGTGATGTCACCAGTGATGTCACCAAAGTGGGAGCTGCAGCTGCCTGCTGGTCTCGTGTTTTATTTTTTTCTTCCTTAGGAGATAGAGAGAGATGGTGCTAGGACACAGAAGATGACTAAGAAGTTAAGTCATATGGACCTTGGAGCCAGAAGGGGAGAATTCAAAGGAAAAAAAGGGTCAAGTGTCTGACCAATCAACATGTGCCGGAGCAGCCCTCAGTGGCAGATGTTGCCTGAATAATGAGAGAGCGGGGGCGGGGCCTGGAGCCTCTACCAGGAGGGTGTCTGTCTGTCATTGTAGGGCGAACCACCAGAGATGCAGGGCACCGGCTCTCCTCTCAGATCGCCCTTTGTTTTCATAGAGCCCTGTGGATTTATATCAGGATATGCCACTTTGCACTGAAGCTCTCCCTCAGCCTACATGGATACCAGAGATATTTGAGAGAGAAAAGGAACACTTTTAAGGGATGTTTATAGTGGAGCAAAGGACGGACGGGCAAAGAACAATTATGATGTTTTGACAATGGGGAGAACAGCACCAAGTAGGGAATTCTTTGAGGACAGGTGACTCAATGGACAGACTGGTTCTGGGTTGTTCCAGATACCGATTGCACAGCCTGTGCACATTCTGACTGAGGGTGATATGTGTCTCTAGTGTTATTGAGGTCCATTCTGACTGAGGGTGATATGTGTCTCTAGTGTTATTGAGGTCCATTCTGACTGAGGGTGATATGTGTCTCTAGTGTTATTGAGGTCCATTCTGACTGAGGGTGATATGTGTCTCTAGTGTTATTGAGGTCCATTCTGACTGAGGGTGATATGTGTCTCTAGTGTTATTGAGGTCCATTCTGACTGAGGGTGATATGTGTCTCTAGTGTTATTGAGGTCCATTCTGACTGAGGGTGATATGTGTCTCTAGTGTTATTGAGGTCCATTCTGACTGAAGGTGATATGTGTCTCTAGTGTTATTGAGGTCCATTCTGACTAAGGGTGATATGTGTCTCTAGTGTTATTGAGGTCCATTATTTTAGCTGTTTGAATTATTACGATTAGGAGGTCTGTGTTAGGTCTGTGTGTATAGAATATGTACTTTCATTATTTTTGGGGAGCTTGTTGCCTTTGCAGCAAATAATTGCAATGAAACCACATACCTCAGACCACATTAGTACATTTTGAGTATTATTTTATTATCTTTGAGTCAGTGCAGTTGGATTTAAGATGGGGAAACCTCTTAGCAGACCAGACTGCCTCCGCCAGAACCCCTCCTGTGTGGGCAAAGGGGAGGAGGAGGACCTAAACATTGATGACTGCTACGTTCCCCAGAGATCCATCTACGACACTGTCCGCCTCAACGAGCAGATTGACTGTGGCTCCAAGGGCAGCCTGGCTACCAGGCACTTCAGTGGTACCCCACCCTACACGCAGCGTATCCTGGACATGAGCAGCCTGTGTGGCAACGGAGTCCTCACCTCCTCCAGCGCATTTGAGCTCCGCAGCCGTGAGGTATCCAGGATGGAGTGTGCCGTCTTTGATGGGCTGAAACTCAACGGTGACGTCATCAGGGGAGCGGGGACGGTGCTCTCTAAGCGTCATCTGGGGCAGGGAGGGGAGAAGAAGAAGGAGCACCCGCACCACCGGTGCTCCTGGAAGACATTCGCCCCCACTAACGAAGGGGAGTACGCCAGTCGCGGTGCCACCCTGTGTTCAGACGGAGTGGATCGGTTGAGCCATGGTCTGGCTCGTGGCAGGAGGGGACGGAGTGTCACCAACTCCCTGACTTCAGAGGAGGACTCGGGCCTGTGCAGCCCCACCGCAGAGAGGGAGCGCCAATCTAACCGGGCCTCCAGGAAACCAGGCACCAGGAGCCTCTCCTCCTCTGAAGCCATGCACATGTCTGGGGAGCTGAAGCCAGGCCGCTCCCTCAGCTCAGGGCAGGAGGAGTTCCCCTTCTCCCCTGTCAGGGACGACATACCCAGGACACTGTACCACCCAGGACAGAGAAACTACCCTGTACGGGAGTCCCAGGAGGGGAATGACACCTGTGTGACAGACCTGAGTGAAACAGATTTGACCATCACTAATGGAGAATACAGGGACTCCACAGACAAGCGCTCCTCAAGATCAAACAGTAGGGACTCGACTGGCAGGAGACGGTCCTCGAGGTCAGCCAGTAGGGTCCAAAATGGAGTCTATAGGACGCTAGCAAGCTACGATGAGCTCCCCACCGCCGAGCTGCAAGAAGACATGTCCTATCAGTCAGACTGTGAGTTAGTCAGCGTGGTCGTCACACAGCCAGAGCCCTATGTGAGTTCTGGGCCGCGGTCAGAGTGTAGGCCGAGTATGGGTGTTAAACCATTTGACTTGCAACACCACAGAGCTATAGAACCACGGAAATACAGCATGGAGGACCTGGAGGACTTCCTATTGTCAGTGGAAAGGGAGGCTTGCTTGGCCAATGGCAGTGAGCCACGGGCGTACCAAGAAATAAGGGACGACGAGATCGACAGCCTGTTAACTGCTATAGCCGCATTTCCCGAAATGGACCTCATGGGTTTCGCCTCCCCCCAGGTACCCAAAAATAGTCTCCTCCTGTTTCTATCTTCAACTGGGCCAAATAAATACCCTTTTTTTTGGTTAGATATGGCACTTTTTATTAGTGTTTGCAGGGACGCTGCCTGGGCTGGCTCTGGGCTGGCTCTGTGCTGGCTTTGGGCTGGCTCTGTGCTGGCTCTGGGCTGGCTTTGGGCTGGCTCTGTGCTGGCTCTGTGCTGGCTCTGTGCTGGATCTGTGCTGGCTCTGTGCTGGCTCTGGGTGTTCCTTGTTTATCAGATTACATGAGGTCTGAATTGAGTTTAGTCAGTCAGCCTGCCCTGTGTGTCTGTCTGGTGTGTTCCTACACAGCTGTGCACCAACTGATTTCCCTGCATTCCGTTCTAGAAGCTGCAGTGCTGACCAGTCAGAAATAGGTTGTTGTTATGCCAGCATGTGGCCTAAGTCATCAGCCTGTGTATACAATCAATCTTCAGGGACTGTCAAAAAAATATTGAATACTCAGCTGTATTTTCTCAACATTATTGTTGATTGTGGACAATCAAAGTGCCTAGCTGATAATCCAGTATGACTTGTCTTTGTTGGCTCACAAATAACCAATGCATTTCAATAAACTTTCCACTCTCCGAGGTTGTCTCAGAGAGAGGTGGTATAAGCAAACAGAGATATCTGAAAAATGTAAAATATCCTGTCAATTGCTGGATTTTGTAAACTAATGGAATGTCTTATCTTTCTACAGTGGAAATGTTAAAATGCAAATGTATGGCATGAATCAAGGACTTATATCAGTCCAATTTGGATAACGACCAGATAACCCTGAAAGCAACTAATGCATTCCTGAGAGCGCTCTTAAAACGTAGGGTAGGAATATTGTTTTAAAAGCAACATCAAACATATCTTGTTTTGTCTTTATTGAAGTCTTACCCTTATGAACCTCTGACATCATCTGTCTTATTGAGATAAAACATTATCTCTCATCTGCTCTAAGTTGTTCTGCGTCTGATAATACAACATTTATTTTCATATTATTTCATTATTTCAACTGTAATATCTCTGGCCACAGGTATTCCAGAAAGAGGTTGATCCACTGCAGAGCCAGTTGCAAGACATTAACTGGCTGGGCCAAGGCTTGATCCAGAACGCTGACAAAGGCACCAGCACCAAGGGCCTTGAACTTGACCTGGAGGATGTCAACACACGATGGAACACTCTCAACAAAAAGGTTAGCTTGTCTTTGGCTTATTCATCTACTTCACACTCTGGTCTTTATTGCTTTTTACGTAGGTGAGAGGTCAAACTTTAGTTAACGAATAATACTCCGTTGCATTCTTGCTTAATGTTATGCAAAAGGATTGATAGCTTTAATTAGCTTGATTTGTTACTGTATTACAAATGTGTTATTAGTTACTGAACGTTACTTTTACTTGACCATAATAATGACCTCCTATATCATAATATATGTGATGCCTATATTTATATGGTCTTCCATAGATTGCTGAGCGGTCAGTGCAGCTGCACGAGGCCCTGTTGCATTGTGGGAGATTCCAGGATGCCCTGGAGTCCCTACTCAGCTGGCTGACGGACACAGAGGACCTGGTATCCAATCAGAAACCTCCGTCTGCCGAGTTCAAAGTTGTCAAGGCACAGATCCAGGAGCAGATAGTAAGCCACTAGAGAACTGATGAACAAACAGCAGTAGCTGCTAATTTTTACATTCAAACTCATTTAGAGAATCCATGTAGGCTTTAATGATTTAGCCATTAATCTTTTTTATTGGCATCCATTGTGGAGCATTATTAAGGGTTATCCTTAAGCTTCTGTTGAATGTATGCAAGGCCATTAGATTTACGGGTTTCCCTGAAAGCGGTAATTGTCCTCGAAGCATGTTGAATGGGCCTTGTAACTTTTTCGACTTTGTTTGTCCTGGACAGCTCCTCCAGAGGCTGCTGGATGACCGCAGGCCCACGGTGGAGCTGATTAAGAAGGAGGGAGGGAAGGTTGCGGAGCTGGGAGCAGAGTCCGTGGACAAGGAGAAGGTGGGGAAGGAGATTGAGTGCCTGGGGCAGAGGTGGGACGCTCTGCTGAAGAAGGCTGAGAACAGGTCTGTCTGCACAACCACCTGAAATCTTATACCCATATTTTCTAACAATATTTTGTAAAACTTCCCTGAGAGATTAATTTAAGTAACGTGTTTGTCATTTAAATGATTATTGAAGTTGAGATTCAACGTGGAAAATCTGCTGATTTGATTTTCGCTATGAAAATGCCATCCCTTGCCTCAGTCATATATGCACTGCACATTTTGGACAATACAGACAAAGGTGTTGCATTCTGGATAAGTGCCCTGAAGACAGAATTAATCTACTCTCCCCCACCATCCCTAAATGACAGTTGTTAGGTATAATTCTTCAATTGCGCTATCTGGAGATAGACTGAGCGCCAGAGGTCTTTGAGGAGACCAGTATCTTGGCATCCAGTATCTTGGCATCCAGGCCAGACTTTAGTTGAGGGAGTGAACCTGTCTCATCACTCTACCTGTCCCTCTTATTCTGTTCTCTCTTGGCATGCTGGGTAATGTAGGCACAAACAGCTGAAGAGCATTCTGGTTGTGGCTCAGCAGTTCCATGAGACACTGGAGCCGCTGTCTGAGTGGCTCTCTGCCACAGAGAAACACTTGGCCAAAGCTGAACCTATTGGCACACAGACCTCCAAGCTGGAAGAGCAGATCTCCCAGCACAAGGTACGATAACTCATGTTTCAGTCACTGATGTTACTTATCAGTCGCCCATTCCCTTGTTTTCAGTTTCGCATGTATTGTCGTTTCTATCATGATTGGCATCATACATTTTGAGTTTTTTATTGGTTCAGTATTCACCCCCCCACGTTGTGTTTGTTTGTGTGTTTTTTGTTTATCCTTCTGGTGCGTGTTCCATGCGTGGTTGTGATGTGGTCAGGTATTAGAGGAGGAGATAATGGATCACAGTAAAGACCTGGTTCAGGCCGTCAACCTGGGTCAAATGCTGAAGCTAGTCAGCTCAGTGGACGATAAGGAGCTGGTGCAGTCTAAGCTGGACTCCAGCCAGGCTAGTTATGTAGAGCTGCAGGAGCGTTGTAGGAGGAAGGCTGAGATGCTGCAACAGGCTCTGACCAACGCACAGCTCTTTGGAGAAGACGAGGTGGCCCTCATGAACTGGCTCAACGAAGTGCACACTAGGCTGAGCGAAGTGTCCGTCAAAGACTACAAGACGGACGTGCTGGAAAAGCAGTGTGCAGAACAGCTGGTACTACTACCCTCACACTGCTCCTCAGGCCCAACATTCACTCATGCTTTAACCATTTACAGGGTTTTGAAGTTATTTTAAATTACACCTAGCTACTTTGTTATTTTCAGTTCAGTTCATTTTGTATAGTTTGTGTGGAAAAGTCCCATTCCTTCTTGGTTCCCAATGCTGATTTTATCAGATGAGTTGGTGGTAAGGTTTTGTGTCTTGTCCAGGCCCTACATGAAGACATTGAGTTGAGGAAGCAGAACGTTGATCAAGCCATTTCTAATGGATTGGAACTGCTGAAACAAACAACAGGTGAGACAATATGTTTATTACTACACCTAGTTAATATTATTACGAATCTGAATTAATCTATCTTATTTTACCTTCTATAGGTGATGAGGTGGTTGTCATCCAAGGCAAGTTGGACGGGATAAAGATGAGATACGCTGAGATCAACTCCATGAGTGATAACGTGTCTAAGACCCTGGACCAGGCCCTAACCCTGGCCTCTAAGCTTCAGCACACACATGAAGACCTCAGCTCCTGGCTGAAGAATGTCGAGGCTGAGCTCACCGCCTTCACTGCTCAAGCGCCTGTAGGAGAGCAGCTCGTTCAGGCACAAGACAGGCAGAAGGTAATAATAGGCCTCTTTTGCTTGAATTTTTGTTGGGGAGAGCAGTTAAGACTAGTTATTAAGTTGCTTTATACAACAGGTGGGTCTAATCCTGAATGCTGATTGGTTAAAACTGCATTCCAGCCGTGGTCTATTCCACAAGTTACCACTGGCTAAATCTATGACGTTAAAATGCCTATTTACTCCATCTGACTGCACAATCCACTGTCTCATCACTGTCTCATCAGCCCAGCCAGACCCTTTATAAACATGATCTCCACTATAAAAAGACATTATCGCACATTGTCTGTCTGTCTGTCTCTCTGACATTTGCGACATTGTTTCAATATTCAATTTCGATCTCCATCTGTCCCATAGTAATGAACGTGTTGGGAGTCTGAACGAGAGAGAGAGGCAGGCGGCGTTTTTCAGCCAGTCAAAGTCATGAATCAGCTGGCATCATTGTTATAGATACATACAAAGAAATGTAAATTGAAAAAAGGTCAAACAAAACGAAGTGCAGCTAGTTTGTAATCCTTCCAGCTTCAGTTTGAAGTGATTGTGTTAGCTGTGTTGTTGGCTAGCTCCTCTGAACAACAGTGTCCTGACGAGAGAGCACATGTTCTATGCCAGATGAAATCGTGCCTCATTAGCTCATTGTTATGGATGTATCCAAATAAATGTCACTGGAAAGCAGCTTAAACAAATACAAATGCGGCTACTTTGCTGTTATTTTGGCTGCATTTAGAACGACTGGGTCGCGTCTCTAGCAACCGAACTGATAGAACGAACGATCAGCTGGCTTAGGTAGCAACCCTAGGTTTGTGTCGTGATGACATTTTAAAATGTTTGTAATTCAGCAGATGCTCTTATCCAAAGCAATTAGGGTTAATTGCCTTTATCAAGGGCACATCAACAGATTTTTCACCTAGTGGACACGGGGATTCAAACCAGTGACCTTTTGGTTACTGGCCCAACACTCTTAACTGCTAGGCTACCTGCCTGTGATGTCAGATATGTAAATTTGCCATGTGATCCATGTTAGTTGTAGTCCGTCATATGGGGTTATGGTATTACTTGGAATATGCTGTAACATCAAGGTAAAATTACGACAGCCATATCACATGACTATAAACACAGTGCATGGATAGATAGATTGATGCTCACAGCTCACTGTAGGATCCTCTATGTCAACCAGGCATTGCTGAAAGAGGCCAGGGATCACAAGCCCCAGGTGGACAAACTCAACGAGGTGAGCAGCTCTCTGCTGGAGCTGGTCCCTTGGAGGGCTCGGGAGGGCCTGGACAAGATAGTGACAGAGGACAACGATCGCTACAAGGCCACCAGTGACACCATCGCACATCACGTGGAGCAGATAGACGCCGCTATACTGAAATCACAGCAGGTAGAAACACCACTTAAAGTCACAGTACCCGGCGACTGTAAACAGGAATTCATAAACAGAATGGAAACACAACCCATAAAACTTGCTCAAAAAATGGGACCAGCCCTGACCAGAATGCTAATATGCGTTCTGGGTGATGGGGAATATTAAAGTGTTATTCCCACTGCTTTCAAAAGTAAATCCTGTCTCGTTTGGCATCCGTGCCCTTTGGGAGCTTTGTTTTCTGTCATTATTGTTAATTAAACACTAGGAACTGTTGTAGAGGGTGGGTACATTTGCATCTGATTATTTGCTCATTAAAAAGAATATGCTTTAATACGGACACTAAAGAAAATAGGTTATGGTATCGCTTGGTAGAATCATAGATGAATTGTCCCAACCCGTTGATTTTACTTCCCTAATGTCTTAATTGTTTTACTTCTGCAGATATTCTTTTACATATTTTTATGTATTTTATATTTGAAGCAATATTTTGTGACCATAATCAGCGGGGCGACTTCCTGCTTACAGGCATAAACAACAATAGTATTGAAATCTACCAGGACGGGCCTTACAAGCTCTTCCCAGCACCCCCTTGATGCACACTTACATTGGGTACAGGAAGTTGCCCCACTGTGTACATTGACATCATATTGCTGAGTCTACCTTTAATTAGGCCTTTAAAACTGGGATGTTTTCTGTGCAGTTTGAACAAGCAGCTGACACTGAGCTAGCCTGGCTTACTGAAGCAGAGAGGAAGATGTTGTCACTGGGAGAGATCAGGCTGGAACAGGACCAGACCACTGTCCAGCTCCAGTCCCAGAAGGTTAGTCTGTTTGTCAAACCACTGTCCAGCTCCAGGCCCAGACGGTTAGTCTGTCTGTCAGACCACTGTCCAGCTCCAGTCCCAGAAGGTTAGTCTGTCTGTCAGACCACTGTCCAGCGCCAGTCCCAGAAGGTTAGTCTGTCTGTCAGACCACTGTCCAGCTCCAGTCCCAGAAGGTTAGTCTGTCTGTCAGACCACTGCCCAGCTCCAGTCCCAGAAGGTTAGTCTGTCTGTCAGACCACTGTCCAGCTCCAGTCCCAGAAGGTTAGGTTGTCTGTCATGCATCTATACTGTATATCTATCTGCCTGTAGAGACATTGGTCACCACCACCGCTGTGCAAACAAACAGGTCCAGTAAACAACGATGTGTGCTGCAGCTGTGTGTGCTCTGTGTGTTAGTTAACATTCAACCCCAAATATCCTCCTCTGATTAACCAGAGTTTCTCTATGGACATCATGAGACACAAGGATGCCGTGGATGGAGTTGTGAAAACAGGCCAGGCCATCATGAACAGCAAGGATGAGGAGGAAAAGCAAGCCTTGAAGGTAAAAGTTCTAGAATGGAATGAAGTCCTGACATCTATCTGTTGTTGGTAGAATACCTCCCTTGTGCGTCCATGAATGTAGCAGATCTTTGATATAGATTTCTACCAGAGACCCTGAGGATGGCATCTGGCTGTTGAAATGTCAGTTATCTAGTAAATGAAGTTGCACCCGAGTGTGCAGTTACCTTGCTTTCTTTTTTAAGAAGCATACAGTACATCAACTTTGTTTTACGTTATATTTTTCTCAGGCCAAGATCCAGGCCCTCCTGGAGAAGTATGCTGCTGTCAGTCAGCTGAACTCGGAGCGCTGCCTGCAGCTGGAGCGAGCCCAGTCTCTGGCCAGCCAGTTCTGGGAGACTTACGAGGAGCTGTGGCCCTGGCTCCAGGAGACCCGCACCAGTTTCAGCCAGCTCCCACTGGCGTCCATCGAGTACGAAGCTCTCCGACAGCAGCAGGAGGAGCTCAGGGTGAGCCCAACTTAAAGCCTATTAGCTTGATGTATCTGTGCCACAGGATTGTCATACTATTGTATGTGGGAACAAAGGAGAGTGTCCAACAAAACTTCATAGCACTAAGATCATCGTAACACCAATGAAGGAAATGGACAAAGGATGATTTGAGTGTTACAAAGCTGTAGGGGAAATTCTCTCAATGTTTTGGTCTTTCTCTGACTGATGTCATATATCCACCACAGCAAATGCGAGAGCTGATTGCTGAGCACAAGCCCTACATCGACAAGATGAACAAGACAGGTCCCCAGCTACTGGAGCTGAGTCCTGTGGCGGGGGTCGCTATCAGGGAGAAGTACACAGCCACAGACCTGCTGTACGCACAGCTCAAGGCTGACGTCAAACAGAGGGCCTTTACTCTGGATGAGGCCATCTCCAAATCCACACAGGTAACACACGTTCACTTTCTTTATTTAGTTGATGTATTGTTGATACAGCTAGAAATCCCGTTAAAATAAAAAATGTATTTCGCAAGAGAGACCTTGACATGCCGTCAACATCATAGACCTGTAGAGCTTTTTATTGTGTCTGTTAAGGACGCACGTGCATGTGAGTTTGACTTTGGTCTTATGACGGCTTATGTTATTTCACTTACTGCAACTGATTGGAGATAAAAGGATGTTTTTTTTTAAGTATTTAGGATGGGATTGTTTGATGAAGTGCCAAATTAATGACATAGCTCTGAAGAATTCTGAGGCTGAAACGGCAGGATAAAAGTCCTTATCATGTGTCTGGCGGCCTCAGAGGGAAAGGAAACATTATTCATATCCTTCCTTTGAAAACAGGACAAAATACTGAGGGTAGTGGCAGGGCACGTCTGGTTCAGACAGAATGGATTTCACCTGCAGTCAGTTGGGTTCAACAGGGTTGCATCTCTATATTTGAGTAGACAATGGTCCTGTTTTCCTATGTTGATTGATTGTTCACACTTTGAAAATAGATGTGGGTGGATAGTTAGTTGTTTGGAAATCCTTCCAGGTGCATGTAATCATCATTGCTGTAGTAGAATGCTCATTCTTGTGGCTGAATGATTAAGTCTCTTAACCCTTAGTATTTCACCAAATAAAAGCACTTTGGATAAATACAATTTGATACTTAGATGTGGATTGTTTAGATCCAGGCAGCCAGTTTGACCATGTCAATCTCCTCCCAGTTCCATGACAAGATCGAGCCCATGCTGGAGTCCCTGGAGCGGATCGCTGAGCGCCTGCGTCAGCCTCCCTCCATTTCTGTGGAGGTGGAGAAGATCAGGGAGCAGATCACAGAGAACAAGGTTGTGTCAGCGGACCTGGAGAAACTGCAGCCGTCCTACGACACGCTCAAGCAGCGTGGCGAAGAGATGATTGCTCGCTCAGCGGGAGCTGACAAGGACATATCTGCTAAAGGTATTGTCTGCTGTTTCCCTGTACCTATCATTGGGGGAAAGGCTTGTTAGCACCGCTAGTTTTGGTGATGTTTGGAAACACTGTACAGTGCATAACTGTAGCCTCACACTACTACAGATTAACCAATTGTTTTCCCTCTTCAGCTGTAGTTGATGTGTATGGTTTGGGTGGCTAGCTGTACTTCTACATTAGCTGCCAATAGCTGGACTGCTACATTAGCTGCCAATCAAAATCAGCTGAAGTTCTCTCTCCAGCCAAATACATGCGTTAGCTGAAGACCTAGCCTTAAGCTGCCAGACACCACACCATATTACAGAATGGTTGGTGTTGAGGAGTGAAGGCCTAAATGAATAATACTGTTATTTCTTCTCCGTGTCTCCAAGCTGTGCAAGACAAGCTGGATCGGATGGTGTTCACCTGGAATGAGATCCATGCCCTGATGGAGGAGAGGGAGGCCAAGCTGCTGGATGTAATGGACCTGGCAGACAAGTTCTGGTGTGACCACTGTGCCCTCATCGTTACCATCAAGGACACCCAGGACCTGCTCAGGGAGCTGGAGGAGCCTGGAGTCGACCCTTCTGTGGTGAAACAGCAGCAGGAGTATCTGGAGGTGAAAGAGCATCAGAACACGTTCACTATAAGGTGGAATTAGGAGCATTACACTCTTAGAAAAAAGGGTTCCCAAAGGGTTTTGTGGTTGTTCCCATAGGAGAACCCTTTTTGGTTCCAGGTATAATTATTTTGGGTTCCATGTAGAACCTTCTTGTGGAAAATGTTCTGCATGGAACCCAAAAAGTTTATACTCTAACTTAAAGTGTTCTACCTGGAACCAAAAGGGGTTCTTAAAAGGGTTATCCTATGGAGACAGCCACAGAACCCTTTTTGGTTCTAAATAGCATACTTCTTTCTAAGAGTGGTGTGCAGTTTTTTTTTTGTCTTGTTATGCTAAATAGGGCTTCTTACATTCATGTAACATGTAACCATTAAAGCAGCTCAAACAAGATTCCATGGGCAATGTCATTTCTATGCAGTTTGATGTGATTGTAGGTTTAGTTACTTCTTGGGACTGATAGTTGTCTTTTCTCCCAGAGCTTCAAGGAGGAGATTGACGGCCTCCAGGAGGAGCTTGATGTGGTGCGGAACCTGGGGGCGGAGCTTATGGCTGCTTGTGGTGAACCAGATAAGCCAGTCATAAAGAAGAGTATTGATGAGGTAATCAATGACATCAGAACATCACCTTTAAAAAGAAGAACACAAATCACTTTACTCAAGTACTCCAGACAGGCAACCTAAAATGACAGATACTTTACTCATAGATATCTTATTGACTTGCATAAGGATATATGTAATGATGGTAAATCATATAGAATTTGATCATGGTTTCTTTATTTGTATTTTTATATAGAGTAGTGTGCGTATCCAGCTGCTATGTATAGGTCCTATTCTCTAACATCTGTTGTTTTCTCCACCAGGTGAACTTGGCGTGGGAGACTCTGAACAAGGCATGGAAGGAGAGAGTGGACAGACTGGATGAGGCCATGCAAGCTGCTGTACAGTTCCAGGATGGCCTGCAGGTACATTACTGTTCATTATGGATTAACTGCTATGCTTTGTCATTTGTCATTTGTCAGTTCGTGCTCTCCTCTGTTCATACAATCTTTGTTCTTATTGGTCAAGATCATATAAAATGTTATCTCCCGTTCCTTACCTACTGAACATGGCCCTGCTGTCACTGAACACACGGGCTAACACCGAGCAACTTGTTGTTTGCATGTAATGTTCGTTAATTGTTCGTTAATATGTTTCACTCTGCCTCCCCTGTTTTTTTTCATAAGAAAGAGTAAGTCACCCACATTACTCAGGACATGTTCACAACTTCCTGTTGGTTGAAATGTCTGTGGTTTTGTGTTATTCCAATGATCAATGGCTCTATCAATGGCCCCGTTAATCAAGCAATGTTCATGTCTTTATGCTAATCAGTATTTGCCACGTAGCATTGTAGTTCTCAGATTTAATCAAGGGACAGAGTTTACACAATGACTTTGAGTAGTTTACCAGGCACTAATAGATAAAAGTTAATTGACATGTAACAGGCATTGTTTTTAATGTTACGAGTGCAAACTGCAATGACATCATGTTGCTATATGTGGATCACATTCATTTATGTGTTTGTTTATATTGGTTGGGATTGTTTATAATGGTGTATGAGGCTATTGTAATGCAGTGGTTTTAAAAGGCTTAGATTTACACTGTTGGGTTGTACATTAACCCCCTCCCAGACTTGAGTGAATAAGTTGAGGTCCGTCATATTTCACCATGTGCTAATATCTATTTTTCGTTGACAGTGTTGCTTTTACTTTAAGAAGAGTTGATGGATTGAGTGATATGAATGTGAAAGCTAGCATTGTGTTCTCCCACTGACAATGGCACCCACTCCCTCTATCTACAGGGTATGTTTGACTGGGTGGACATTGTGGAGCACAAACTGGGTTCTATGTCACCTGTGGGCACAGACCTGGACACTGTCAAGCAACAGATAGAAGAACTCAAGGTATTGTGTTTCTACACCTTTTATTATAATAATCATTAATAATACATATTATGTAGAATGCGTTAGCTATGAGGAATCTTAGACCAAACTATGGATCGATTCCCACATTTATTAAGTTAAATAAAGGTTAAATAAAATGTTAAAAATGTATCTGATTGAAACATCATAAATAACTTTCAGTTGATCTCACTCAAGTGAATGTGTTGATTTATTTAATGTCCAGCAAAATGACAGAGCAAGCAGCAGCTGTGTTTACGGATGTTCAGTTCGTGCCCTGCTCTTATTGAAGCACGGTGTAGAAACAGTGTCATACTACATAGAACATTGCCATCTGTTTCTCTCCTTTGATCTACAACAAGAAGAAGCTATTGTGACTCTCCAATGGATTAGTTAATGATGATGTTTTTAGACACATCCACCTTTGCACAGGAGCTGAACAAAAATAAGTGTCACCATAGAACAAAGTCATGTCTACCCACTGTTTGCTATCCCCGTGCTAAGTGATATTTTAATAAAGCTTTTGAGCTGTACAGATGTAGGATCTTAATTTGATCCCTTTTTTTGCTGAGAATTTTCCTGCACATCATAACCTTGTCAATATAACTACGTGTTGCCTTGGCAATCCCTTGTGTGGTGTTTCAGGAGTTCAAAGGTGAGGCGTATCAGCTGCAGATGGAGATGGAGCGACTGAACCACCAGGCGGGCCTGCTGCTGAAGAAGGTGACGGAGGAGTACGACCGTTGTGCCATCCAGGAGCCCATGACCGAGCTCAAAATGCTCTGGGACAACCTGGATGAAAAGATCATCAACAGACAGGTAGGTTTTTTTTATAATGATTTTTCTGGGGTGCTGAAGCACCCCTCAGCAACCCTGCTTCATGCGGCTAAGAGCTGGAGGTATACCAGAGGAGGGGGGGTGAAATGAACAGAACCATACAAGCTTAATTCAATGCTGTTTCTTTTTTGTTGTTGAAGAAAATAGATTGCCTCTCTGAACTGTCTCTTTCTGTATAGCCTAAATATAATTAGAACCTTGTGACAAGAATACAGTGTATATTACATGAATAGTGAACTGTGTAGTGTTTTCTCTAATTGATAAAGTGCCTTTCCCCTCTCATTCCCGTAAAATTAGATTCATTACGCTCACATGGCGAGTGTTTTCACCAAGTGACTTTCACCTGACTCTGACGTGTTTGTACTGATTCTGTGTAGCACAAACTGGAAGGAGCGCTGTTGGCTCTGGGGCAGTTCCAGCATGCGCTGGACGAGCTTCTGGCCTGGATGAGCAACACTGAAGAGCTGCTCAACGAACAGAGGAAGGCTGTAGGAGACCCCAAGGCCATTGAGATCAAGCTCGCCAAGCACCACGTAAGACCCATTTCTTCTTGTTTTTCTTTTAAAGTGTTATTTCAGCCGAGACACGCCTTTTTTCCTGCCACAAACATCAATCTGCAGAGAAGAGCAGCTTGGTATGACCTTTTCATGACCTCTGACCCCAACAACCGTTTGGCTTAGCCACAACAACAACAAACATCAAAGTTCCACCCTACCCAGACTGCATACATAACATTGTACAACATGTATTATAAGCACATACAAATCTGCAGTTTTTCAAATGCGTTTGACCTATTTCACTCCCGTCTCTTAAAGCCCCTATAATTTATAATCCATCTGACACCTTAATGGCGTTTTGGTTTTTGCCCTAGCACTACACAGTTGATTCAAATAATCAACTCATCGTCAAAACATGCACCCAGGGGGGAGGGTGGGCCCAGGACCGAGTTTGGGAAACACTGCTTTAAGCCATCTTCCACAGACAGTGAAACATGGATTTTATGTGTGTCGGACCAGTCTGGTCGAGGACCACCATGCAGGGATTTAAACCACCACGCAGCAGATTAGTCTAGTCTTCTCCTTGCCATTTCTACATTTATGTTCCATAAGAGTTTAGTAGATTATACCATATTTTATCCATTAGAATAAATAGACACTGAAAGATATTTAGTGTGGAGTATAGACACTATCACTCTTCTTGGAAAAGTGTTTGTCCAGTTTAATGCTATCTGATCTTGTTTATTTAATGGATCCCATCAACCTAGTGTTTAACCATACCTGTACTGTGGTGTTTCCAGGTCCTCCAGAATGATGTGTTGGCCCATAAGACGACAGTGGAGGCAGTCAACAAGGCCGGTACTGACCTGGTGGAGTCCACTTCTGGAGAGGAAGCCGCTGGCCTGCAGAACAAACTGGAGAACCTCACCCAGCGCTGGAAGAACATCCTGGAGAAGACAGAGCAGAGGAGGCAGCAACTGGACAGTGCTCTGCTTCAGGTTTGTGTCTATATACCTCCCTTACGCTGATGTCAGCTGCCTCACCTCTTCACCTACCAAGCCGCCGTATGGAAGCTGGTACCATGATGACTCGTATCTGAAATTGAAGCTATGATTGATATTCTTCTCTCCTGGAGTGTAAGAATGTTGTTTTTCAAAATTCATAAAGAAGGTTTTAGAAAAGTGGGAGGTTAAGTTACGGAGAAACAATGTGAACCACATTTACATTTTACATTTTAGTCATTTAGCAGACGCTCTTAACCAGAGCGACTTACAGTAGAGTGCATACATTTTTATTACATTTACATACTGAGACAAGGATATCCCTACCGGCCAAACCCTCCCTAACCCGGACTTCGCTATGCCAATTGTGCGTCGCCCCACGGCGCCCCAGACCTTCACCCCCCACCTCCTGCCTCCCCCATTCCTAACTATTGGTGTTCCTGTTCATACCGTTGACATTTAGGGGAATGCTTTGATGTAGCGTGTGAAAGGAGTGATGGATGGAATGTCAATGACCAGTGGATATGTATTTTTATTTGAACAATTTTAAAAGGGTTGTTATTAAGTATTTTTCTACTGTTAGTATTTGAATGGTTTTATGGCAAGGAATCAGGAATGTTTTAAGAATATGAAATGAACTTTCGGAAATGTAAGCCCTATGAAAAAATTGCATGCAGTCTTGATTTTTTGAGTGGGTTACCAAAGGGTTGCCAAAAATGAAATCAATGTATTTTCCAAGAATGTTTTACTTTGGTACCCAGTAAACCTACAAAGCTCTGTCAAAAGCATTTTACAGACAAAAGTGGATTTCCAATACAATGCATATGTAAAACATGTGTAGACAACATTGTAACATTGAGCATAGACATTGTTATCTGGTTCATATGGGGAATAAACTGAACAAAACAATTAGAAGCATAAAGCCATGCATGTTTCAGGAAATTAAACATAAAATATATTTATTGATTAGACTGTTCACAGACACCATCATTCGCTCTGTCAAATAACCTCAGACCTAAACATTTATGGCCATTAATGTGTCTGAGGAATTCCTAACTTCTTAAAACATTCCCCTTTCCCACCCTTGAATTCCACAATACGTTTATAAGGTGTGTTGTTCTGACTCCGGCTGTATTGTGTTGCAGGCCCAAGGTTTCCATGGCGAGATCGAAGACATGCAGCAATGGCTGAAAGACACAGAGCGTCAGCTGTTAGCATCAAAGGCTGTGGGAGGCTTACCAGACACGGCCCGCGAGCAGCTTAATGCCCATCTGGTATGTATTTAACCATATGAAATGCCTCATACAGATGACAGGCTTGTAAGGGCCCAACTCAGGCCTTGTCTGCTGTTTTGTTCTGAAGTGTGAACTGTGAATACTAAATTAAGTTGCTAAAAGAACAATAATGTGTCCTACTAAAAAAATAATTGAAGGAGTGATTAAAGCCCCAAAGTGTTACTAAGTCATTAAACACTAACTGTACTCAGAGAATGTTCCACTGTTTTGTAATTGTTTGATAGGATAACCCAGACACTGTCACGGTGAACGCTTCCCTATGGGCCTTCCATTTAGCACGACATCATGGCAGCCTAAACAGAGATTGTTTCTTAATGATAAGATTATCATACTCAGAGCTTACTTGAGATGTGAAGGTTTTAATTTACATGTGGAAAAGCTTGCCTATTGTTTCCCCTCACTGCTCTCGTTCTTTCACCATGTTTGGTCTTCATTTGGATTTTATGTGCTCACAAAACAAACTGGTAAAGAGGCAGTAAAGAAATATACTGGACTTATTGTCAAATTCCATGAATTTTCTGAAATGACATGTAAAACAGTAGTTTCAGTGCTATAATTGGATATTAACAGCAGCCATCTTTTCTAAGCCCCTCATGTTTTTTTGTCTTCTGCAGGAGTTATGTTCCACAATGGAGGCCAAGGAGGAGCTGTACCAGCAGCTGATGAACAAAGGTCAGCAGCTGCTCACCATGACCCCCTCCGGCCAGGACAGCAACACAGAGCAGGACCTCCGTAACCTACAGGACAAATGGGAGTCTGTGCAGGCCAAGGTGGCTGAGAGAAAGGTAGGGAATGTAAAGTGACATGGAGTACCATTGTTGGGCTATGATGGGATGAATCAGTGTTTCTCTTCCAGATTGGGCCCCCATTCCTAGCTCTGCCCCCACTGACTGCATAAAATAATTCAGCTTCAATTGGATTACATTGGAAATGTTGATTTTAAAGGACCTGGATGTTTGGGATGATTTGGGGTTCATTGTGCTCCGCCTGAAAAATGATCTAGAGAAAACCTGTCTAGAATGGATCACACCCGACAAAGTGGTCTGAACTTGTCTAATGATTCATAATGTTGAGGTTTATTATATCCCCAGTGGGACGTTACTGCTCAGCGCTGGTTCATCCCCTCCCACCCCCTGTACTGTACTGTACATTATACGTTTCTAATCCATGAGTTATGAATGCTGAACAGCAGAGAGGGTTGGTAAGCACGTAAGCATGTAAGATGTGGTCACAGGTCTCTACTGGTTATTGCCTGAGTCATCAGCCATCAGTCATCATGGAACAAAGTCCTCTTGTCTTCAGAGACACTCTAACCAACAGCTGATATGTTCAAATGGATGTAAAGGAAATGCTGGGGTTGGATGTGGTTTTGTTCCTAACTCAGTCAAGTCCGTTAATCAACTATGGTGTACTGTTCTGTATGTCATGAATACTGCACAACTTAACTCACAAGTTCCTCTGCATTTTGCTAGCTTGCCCAGATAGCACAGTTCATTCACAACTAAAGCTAAAGTAGCCTACATGGAGAGGGACGACACTGTATACCAGATACAGTACTTCTTGTCATTAGGCTTGTGATGGCTGTAATGTTATTACCCCATTGTTTATTGTGATGAGGATACAGCATTGGCTACTCACTTTAGCTTGCCTGACTGTAAGAAAAAGGGGTTTCCTGATCTTGGACTAACAATCAAAAGGATAATTGATGCTATTTTTAAAACTGTAGAGGATGCATCGTTTTGATAGCTCATCCTCTTCCCTTCACCCTTGAAGTATTCCAGAGATGCTGACTTCCTCTGTCTAAACAGAGGTCATGTTTGGATCAATTACAGTCATTACCTAATGTTGTGGCAACCAAACAGCCTGCATATTTGTTTGGTGCATGTGTATGTGTGCGTGGGTGGGTGAGCATGTGTATGTGTGCGTGGGCGGGTGAGCATGTGTGTGTGTGTTTGTAGGTCTATCCGTTTGTGGGTGTGCACGTGTGTGAATATTTGTGTCAGTAGAAAGAGTGCAATGTTTCTCAAGTGTCTCTGTTGTCTCTGTGCTTCAGGTGAAACTGGAGGAGGCTTTGGCTCTGGCCATACAGTTCCATAACTCTCTCCAGGACTTCATCAACTGGTTGACCCAAGCTGAACAGACTCTCACTATGTCCTCTCCTGCCTCCCTCATCCTGGAAACCATCCTGTTTCAGATAGATGAGCACAAGGTATGCGTCGGTGTGAAGACGGTTAACATGACACATACATTTACGTTTTGATAGGTTTCTGATGATTCGTCATTTCAGTATTAGTCAACTGTCTAATAATTAACCTAAACGGCCTCCTATCCTGACTTACTTAGTATTAATGATGTCAGAAGCAAGAACAATTGATGGGCTTAGGTTCCATAGCCGAGACAGCTTGCAGTGCAAGCAAGCCAACCACGGCTCAACAATGCGTTTGACTCTCATCCAGAACTCTGCTTATTAGTCAAGTGAACATTCTACTTGCCATTGGACATTCTAAACTAGTGCCTTAAACTGTACCCAAAAAATACCAACTCCACTGTGTAACACTATTGTAATATCTGTCATGATCCTCTGATGTGTGTGTGTGTGTTGGCAGGTGTTTGTGACAGAGGTAAACTCCCACAGGCAGCAGATCATTGAGCTGGATAAGACAGGGACACACCTGAAGTACTTCAGCCAGAAGCAGGATGTGGTGCTGATCAAGAACCTGCTGATAAGTGTACAGGGTCGCTGGGAGAAGGTGGTGCAGAGGTCTGTGGAGAGGGGCCGTCTGCTGGACGACACCAGGAAGAGGGCCAAACAGGTACGACACACTGGGAACAGTTGGTACAGGATCACACAGTAGTACACATGACCTAAACTGGTGTGCTAGGAGTTAGCGGTCTAGCCACATTGAAGTATGATAGGAAATTGATGTAGGTTGAAAAAAGTAGGAGAGAGAGAGATTCATAGTTGAATGAGAGAAAGAGAGAGGGTGAGAAAGAGGGAGTTACACAGGTGGACTGTAGTAGGTGTCACCATCTTTCCACGTAATTGGCCAATAGGCATCAATAGAAAAACAGAAGTGAGGTCACTAACGAAGTGTGAGGTCAAATACGGTACAGTACATTAAGGCTTTGCAGACAAAAGTCGCCTGGACAATGTGTTACAACTACTCTATGCTAGTTATTATCGTTGGAAACCTGTGGTTAGGTATTACAGTGAGGTCTGTCTTACATGTTGATTCCAAAGGCCTCAGAGCCCTTTCATTAGTACGCACCCTTCACTTTTCTTGGCGCTGAACTGAGAATGTAGAAGAATAAGTCAAAGGAAATCATACATCACGGTGTGTGGTTTACTCAAACCTAATTTCCTACATCTCTCCCCCTAGTTCCACGAAACCTGGAACAAGCTGACAGAATGGTTGGACGATTCGGAGAAGGCTTTGGACTCTGAGCTGGAAATCGCCAACGATCCTGACAAGATCAAGACGCAGCTGGCCCAGCACAAGGTGCCTGAACTAACTGAACCTCGTCAAATCCTTTTCTCATCCTTGGAGGAGAACAAGACAAAGGGTGACATTGAAAGAGTTGGCGAGACCCCTCCTATAGTGAGGCGTTTATGAAGCAGATCGTTTAGCAAAGAAAAACATCTCCAGCAGGACTATAGTCATTTATCAAAGCTGCTGTTTAAAACCACAGCTTTTTCGAGTGCTTTTTCTAGTGAGACTTCAGTTTGGGATTTATACATTATAGTATACAGTACACATTAGTGCCTTTAGTGTCAGAGACTAAGCTATCCAGTTGTTGTCCTTGCACTGTTGTGTGTGAGGATTGTTTGCTAATCCAATAATAATCCCTGGATGTACGGAATGTATTAGGGATGCCCTGATTTCAGAAACTTTTAATCCGTGTGGATGAATTTTGACCCCTTTTTTTTCAGCCACTACATAGTGTCCTTTATTAACAACTAGGTCACAATTTAGAATCCATGACAGAATGTAGACGGTACACTCTTAGAAAAAAGAGTTCCAAAAGGTTTCTTCGGCTGTCCCCATACGAGAACCCTTTTTGCTTCCAGGTAGAACCCTATTTGGTTCCAGGTAGAACTCTTTTGAGTTCCACCTGGAAACAAAAGGGTTCTACCTGGAACCAAAAAGGGTTCTCGTATGGGGACAGCCGAAGAAACCCTTTTAGCTTCTAGATAGCACCTTTTTTGAAGGAATCTACAGCTATATCATACGTAGTGCCTCTGGATTAACACAGCTGTAGTTTCTCAGTTGTGCTGTTGACGATTTGTTAATTACGTAACAAGACAGAAAGTGAGACCATGGTCAAATTGCTTAGGCTACTGTTCAATTATGGACATTTCACTGTTGGCTGTTCAGCTGTCTAGTCTAAAATCTACTTGTTTCTCTTTGCCAGACACACCATATAAACCTTGAACGGCCTGAAGACGAGGCTAAAAACCAGCCACAGACTGACTTGGACAGCTTGAACTAGCTTAAATAATGACCATGTCTCTCCAACTTGGGTTCATGCAGGAGTTCCAGAAGGTGCTGGGGAGCAAGCACTCAGTGTATGACACCACCAGTCGTACCGGACGTGCCCTGAAGGATAAGACGTCACTGCAGGACGATAACCAGAAGCTGGACGACATGCTGAGTGAACTGAGGGACAAGTGGGACACTGTCTGTGGCAAGTCAGTCGAGAGGTAAGGGGACATGACCGGCACATTGCTGTGTAATGGACACACAATATGCATATTAATGATATATTTTACTGTCATCTAATCGTGATGATGATGGATACTGAAACTGTCGGCTTCGTGAATACTTTTGATCGACTCTGATTAAACTATAATTCTTCTCAATGCAGAATGCACCTGTAGAGTTTCTGCTGTCAAAGTGTGATGATATTACATAAATAATAGAAAACAGTGATAGTTTTGTGATATTTTCTGCTGTCAGTGGTCATTATGTATTTTCACCAATAATCTGTATTTCCTTTCAGGCAGAACAAACTGGAAGAGGCGTTGCTGTTCTCTGGTCAGTTTACTGATGCCCTGCAGGCCCTGATTGACTGGCTGTACAGAGTGGAGCCTCAGCTGGCCGAGGACCAGCCAGTACATGGAGATATAGACCTTGTGCTCAATCTCATCGACAGTCACAAGGTAAATAAAGGAAACATTTGTACAATAGATCTTCATTGTCCAGCCGCAGAGCAGTACCCTTGGAGTAGTTTGGTGGGGTTAAGTGCTTTGTTCAATGGCAGTAGGCGCCATTTGCAGAATAGATCTGTTCAAACTCTGGGCCGAAGCACATTCATCTAACTTGATTCTAAAGCTGAAACATGTCCTATTTGTGTACCCTGTGATGCTGTACTGCGTGTGGTTTTGCTGTTCTCATTGCTCAGCCTATTTTATTTTCTCATTCCTTCCGGTAATTAATACCCCCCCCCCCATAGCCGGTTGTCGGAAATAGAAATTGTGTTATGTGGCAAAACGCTGTTTGAATTAGCAGAGAAGCGAGATTGCTGAGGTATAGAGAAATAAAGAGTGCCTGGCAGGATATCTGAGTAGATCCACAGTCACACCTTCAGTTCAGTCACCCTCCATATGGCCTTCAAAGGCATCCAGATGACTTCATGAGGGTGCAGAAGTCAACTGCTCCAATTGGAAGTGTTTTTGGCACAATGTTAGTGTGTAGCTGGATCGGTTTCAACCCTGTTGAACTGTATTATTCCAGGCTGTATCACATCCGGCCGTGATTGGGAGTCCCATAGGGCGGCGCACAATTGGCCCAGCGTCGTCCAGGTTTGGCTGGGGTAGGCCATCATTGTAAATAAGAATTTGTTCTTAACTGACTTGCCTAGTTAAATAACGGTTAAATAAAAAAATGTAACCAAAATAAATTGTATCCCTATTTTTCATAATCAGTGTTGATTTGGCCTAATTTGTTTTGGACCACAGCTTAGCTCTGAGGGTCATGGGGCTAGATGACTGCTTATAACCTGGTCTAATTTATCTTGGCTACTAGGGATATTCTAATAGAAGACATAAGCTGACACACACACAAAAAATGTTTCGTAGAGGTGCTGACTAACAGAGAATAAACTATAAAAAGAAAGAAAGTCACACACTGTAATTATGCTCCCAAACATTTAATGGGTCAATCTGCAAGTGTCAAAACATTGGTTGCTAGACCCATTAAATGTTTGGGAGCATAATTAGTGTGTGACTTTCTTTATTTCTGTACGAGGGATATCATAGCAATAATGACTTGCGATGTGGGACTCTGCAAAGAGCAGCATATGGATCGATGAAGTTTGAGGTTATTGTATGTGGGGGTGGGTGTGTTGATGTGTCTGTGTGTCTGTTTACATGTGTCTCTGCATCTGTGTGTAGTCTTGTATATGTCTGTATGTGTGTGTATAATGTAGTATATGTCTGGTGTAGTGTAGTATATGTCTGGTGTAGTGTAGTATATGTCTGGTGTAGTGTAGTATATGTCTGGTGTAGTGTAGTATATGTCTGGTGTAGTGTAATGTAGTGTATGTCTGGTGTAGTGTAGTATATGTCTGGTGTAGTGTAGTATATGTCTGGTGTAGTGTAGTATATGTCTGGTGTAGTGTAGTATATGTCTGGTGTAGTGTAGTATATGTCTGGTGTAGTGTAGTGTATGTCTGGTGTAGTGTCGTATATATCTGGTGTAGTGTAGTATATGTCTGGTGTAGTGTAGTATATGTCTGGTGTAGTGTAGTATATGTCTGGTGTAGTGTAGTATATGTCTGGTGTAGTGTATTATATGTCTGGTGTAGTGTAGTATATGTCTGGTGTAGTGTAGTATATGTCTGGTGTAGTGTAGTATATGCCTGGTGTAGTGTAAGATATGTCTGATGTAGTATATGTCTGATGTAGTATATGTCTGGTGTAGTGTAGTATATGTCTGGTGTAGTGTAGTATATGTCTGGTGTAGTGTAGTATATGTCTGGTGTAGTGTAGTATATGTCTGGTGTAGTGTAGTATATGTCTGATGTAGTGTAAGAAATGTCTGATGTAGTAAATGTCTGATGTAGTATATGTCTGATGTAGTATATGTCTGGTGTAGTGTAGTATATGCGTGGTGTAGTGTAGTATATGCCTGGTGTGGTGTAGTATATGTCTGGTGTAGTATATGTCTGTAGTGTAGTATATGTCTGGTGTAGTATATGTCTGGTGTAGTATATGTCTGTAGTGTAGTATATGTCTGGTGTAGTATAGTATGTGTCTGGTGTAGTGTAGTATTTGTCTGGGGTAGTGTAGTGTATGTCTGGTGTAGTGTAGTATATGTCTGGTGTAGTATAACATATGTCTGGTGTGGTGTAGTTTGGTATATGTCTGGTGTAGTGTAGTGTATGTCTCGTGTAGTGCAGTATATGTCTGGTGTAGTATATGCCTGGTGTAGTGTAGTATATGTCCGGGGTAGTATAGTATATGTCCGGTGTAGTGTATGTCTGGTGTAGTGCAGTATATGTCTGGTGTAGTATAGTATATGTCTGGTGTAGTGTAATGTAGTATATGCCTGGTGTAGTGTAATGTAGTATATGCCTGGTGTAGTATATGTCTAGGGTAGTGTAGTATATGTCCGGTGTAGTGTATGTCTGGTGTTTGTGTAGTGTGTCTGGTGTAGGATATGTCTGGTGTAGTGTATTGTAGTGTATGTCTGGTGTAGTGTAGTGTGTCTAGTGTAGTATATGGCTGGTGTAGTGTAGTATATGGCTGGTGTAGTGTAGTATATGTCTGGTGTAGTATATGCGTAGTGTAGGTCATGTCTGGTGTAGTGTAGTGTATGTCTGGTGTAGTGTAGTGTATGTCTGGTGTAGTGTAGTGTATGTCTGGGGTAGTGTATGCCTGGTGTAGTGTAGTATATGCCTGGTGTAGTGTATGTTTGGTGTAGTGTAGTGTATGGCTGGTGTAGTGTAGTGTAGTGTATGTCTGGTGTAGTGTATGTTTGGTGTAGTGTAGTGTATGGCTGGTGTAGTGTAGTGTATGGCTGGTGTAGTGTAGTGTATGGCTGGTGTAGTGTATGGCTGGTGTAGTGTAGTGTATGGAAGGTGTAATGTAGTATATGGCTGGTGTAGTGTAGTATATTTATAGTGTTGTGTAGTATATGTCTGGTGTAGTGTAGTATATTTATAGTGTTGTGTAGTATATGTCTGGTGTAGTGTATGTCTGGTGTAGTGTATGTCTGGTGTAGTATATGTCTGGTGTAGTGTAGTATATGGCTGGTGTAGTATATGTATGGTGTAGTGTAGTATATGTCTGGTGTAGTGTTGTGTAGTATATTTCTGTTGTCGTGTAGTATATGTCTGGTGTAGTTTTGTATATGTTTGGTGTAGTGTTGTTTTGTATAGATTTTGGTGTAGTGTGTTTTTGTCTGTGTGTAATGTCTCACTAGTTCTCTCTTTGCTGTGTCTTCCAGGTGTTCCAGAAGGAGCTGGGTAAGCGGACAGGGAGCGTTGCGGCCCTGAAGCGTTCGGCTAAGGACCTGATTGAGAGCAGCCATGAAGACTCCTCCTGGGTCAAAGCTCAGATGCAGGAGCTGAGCGCTCGCTGGGAGACAGTTTGCGCTCGCTCAGTATCTAAACAGACCCGGCTGGAGCAGGCACTGAGTCAGGTAGGACTCTTACTATGCCAAACCTCTCTTCATCACTCATTCAAAATGGTGGTGTTCCAAGACATCTTTTTATGCAGTTTCACAGATGATCAGATCTCACAAAGCCCGATGATCTGTTAAAACGTCTCAGAAACATCATTCATATGATGATAGCAATTCATAACAATCGTTTGAGGAGTGCAGTGTGTCTGCAAAAAAGACGACGCCACCATTAGGACCTGGCTGAATGCTTAGAGGAATGCTTTGGGGGACTTGTGTGTTTATGAACCTCTCTTGCCCCTGGGCCCTGTCCCCTGGCTGCAGGCTGAGGAGTTCCACTCTACAGTCCATATGCTGCTGGAGTGGCTGGCCGAGGCCGAGCAGAGCCTGCGTTTCCATGGCACCCTGCCCGACGACGAGGAGGCCCTCGGGGCTCTTATCGAGCAGCACAAGGCAAGTGACCTTTAGCCTGGAACATTGCCATCCTATAGAATAACAGGGTTTCCCTGCAGATTATTTTCCAGGCCTTGCACAAAGGTCTCTAAAGCAAAATCCATAATATAGAATAAGTTCAATAGTTAAAATCAGACCAAATGTGAAATGCAATATCTGGTCATAGGTGAAGTTGTTTTGGGCTGTTTAAAGGTTTGTATATACTGCAGGGGTGGGGCTTGCATGGAACAATTTTAATTGTAAGCAAACTAGTACCTAGCTCAACCATATGGCAGTTAAGGCTGCTATTTGCAGAGACTGTGGGTATGTTTCATCATTCTTTTCTGATGAGGCTTCCTCATAATGTATTGTTGATGTTTAAAACACACTTCAATTTGACTGTCTCCACACGTCTGTCAAGCTCGGCAGTAAAAGTAGAAATGCCATACATGGATTTTAGATCGTGGTTTGCTATTCCGTGCCAACTACTTCACAATATTGAGTTTTTCTCAAGCATGATCTCACTGGATCTAAAATAGTCTCCCCTGACTTCACATAGCTTGACTTTCTTCATCTCCACTTGATCAGGTATTGACAGAGGAACAGAGAAATTACTTGTTGGCTGCTACGTTTTGCCGCAAACATTGCCGATTGCTAATGGAAACCAACGGTTCTCTTTCAGGAGTTCATGAAGAAACAGGAGGAGAAGAGAGTGGGCCTGAACAAAGCCACCAGTATGGGGGAGGCTATCTTGACCATCTGCCACCCAGACTCTATCACCACCATCAAACACTGGAACACCATCATTAAAGCCCGCTTCGAGGAGGTCAGTGAACACTTACATGCCTGTCTGCTGTGCGTCATACTGGAGGGTGAGAGATCATAGGTCTATATCACGGCAAAGCAGTCTGCCAACTCCTTACATATCGCTTGCATAACCTCAATGCTTGGCAGAAAGTTTCATCACGTTTCTCAATCATACCGATACATTACTTTGTCACTTGGCTGTAACTAACCATAGACAAAGTGGAATGTAGCCATGAATGTAAATCTTGTTGGGGAGTCCAAATAATACACTCTTAGAAAAAAGGGTTCCAAAAGGGTCCTTTGCGGAGGGATAGGGTTCTACCAAGAACCGTTTTCACCAGAAGAACCGTTTTTCAAAGAAATTGTTCTTAGATGATTGTTTGGAATGCAAGAAGGATTCTTTGGAAGGTAGGAAGGGTTCTACATAGTACCCTTCTGAGTCTGAATAAGCTTTTTTATTGTATATTTTTCTCTTTTAAATTGTGCCTGAGCATTAATGGTTACCTCAGTGTTTAAACTTTAACATCAGGAGTTTGAGTAATCTGATAAATTTAAAAAGATACGTGTGAGTGTTTTAAACTGTATATGGGTATATTTATGTATGTACTGTATCGGGCTGGGTTAAATGCGGAAGACACATCTCGGTTGAATGCATTCAGTTTCACAACTGACTAGATATCCCCTTTCCCTTCCCTATCTGGTATTTCCTAGTGTTGATTTTTCATTTTCACTCTGTTTGGAGTAAAACACTAAAAACCACGCCCATCATTATCGTATTTCCCAGCATGCTCTATTGCATGATTATTTTCAGAATTGTTTGTTTCAATGTCTGTGTTTTTGCATATACATTGATTGGTTGATTAATCTTGTGCTACATACATATATCAACTAATCCAATCTGTTAGTAGTTATACCATAGGAATAGGAATTTTGCATCACTTTGCAAGCCAGGTAGAATCGGTAGAATCCTTCATAGAGGGTTATAGGAAGAACCTTTAGAAGATTACAGGGTTCTTGATAGAACCCTTCATAGAGGGCTCTAGGTAGTACCCTTCATAGAGAGTTCTATGTAGAACCATTTACAGGGGGTTCTGTTAAGAACCCTACATAGAGGGTGCTAGGTAGAACCCTCTGCAAAGGGTTCTACCTAGCACCAAAAAGGGTTCCCCTATGGGGAAAAACAAAAAGAACCCTACATGGTTCTACTTATTACTAGGTTGTTCCAATGTCTCAGTGGGTTTGAGTATGGTGCTGGCAACACCGGAGTTGTGGTCTTGAATCAGCATGGACCACATATTACTGAACATGTATCACTTTCAACTGTAAATCGCTTTGGATAAAAGCATCTGCTAAATGACCAGATGTGGGCCTATTAAATGTATTATTCATGTTTCGCCATGTTAGGTCCAGGCGTGGGCGCGGCAGCACCAGCAGCGCCTGGCCATGGCCCTCAGTGATCTGCTGGCCACTAAGGAGCTGCTGGAGGGTCTTTTGGGCTGGCTGCAGTGGGCTGAGACCACACTCAATGACAAGGACAAGGAGGTCCTGCCTCAAGAGATAGACGAGGTCAAAGCCCTCATCGCTGAACACCAGGTAGCGTATGACCAGGAGCTTGACAGTGTCATCCTTTTTTATTAAAGGATGTTAAGGGTTTGGTGTATTACTTGGTGCTTGGTTGACCAAACATTCTCCACTGCATGCAATATCAATGCTGTTCACCACTTGGCTAGTAATACTAGAAATGTTAATAGAAGATGCTATTGTAGGTAGAGTAGCTCAATCTGTCTAATAACATGAGTCACTGTATGTGTACTCTGCATGCAGAACATTACCTTTGAAGTGAATACAGTATACAGTACACACTGAAAAATATGTTTTATCTGGGTGGCAATGCAGACATTCATGGAGGAAATGACCAGGAAGCAACCAGATGTTGACAAGATCACCAAGACACACAAGAGAAAGGCTGTGGTCGGGAGCGAGCCTGCCAGCCAGTCCCATATCCCTGTCCTGGAGAAAGGAAGAGGTATGTAACCCTACCAGGACCCCTTAAAGGCCCTGAACTCAGCGATATGGCTCAGCTCTGAGGCACTGTTTTCACCATGACACATCATCCTCATACATTACCTCCTATGCTCTCTGTGTGTTATGTCCCCAAAATTATATCATTCCTATGTCATTTTTGGTATGGAACCAAAGTTATACAATGGAATAGCGGTATCACTAAACAGGTTGTTTTTCACCTACAGGAAAGCGTTCTCCCACACAAGCCATGTACCCATCTTCACAGCCTCTCATAGAGACCAAGAACCCCAGGGTTAACCTATTGGTCAGCAAGTGGCAGCAGGTGTGGCTACTGGCCCTGGACAGGAGGAGGAAACTCAATGATGCCATGGACAGACTTGAGGAGGTAGATCATTTAAACCTCTGTTAGCTTATGAAAAATGTCCTATAATGTTTCAATATTCTATTCATGTCACGTATAAAGTGTTATGTATTTTAAAAGAGTGTTTTGCAATTATTAGTCATGTAAATTCTGCATTTCTTCAGTTTTATCTGTGAGCAAGAATAAATAAACTCAAACACATTCATGTTAATTACTTTATTTGCTTCATGGAGACATTCAGGAATGACATTTTAGAGATGTTGGAAATAATATGGCAGGCCATCACCAAAGTATTACGCCAATAAGCTAGCTAGCTTGTTAATGTCCGTACCATCACTATGCTCAATACAATGTATATCATGGTGTATAATGTATAGTGCTTGATTTTCTTTCAGCTGAAGGAATTTGCCAACTTTGACTTTGATGTGTGGCGGAAGCGCTACATGCGATGGATGAACCATAAGAAGTCGCGTGTCATGGACTTTTTCAGACGCATTGACAAGGATCAGGATGGAAAGGTCACCAGACAGGAATTCATAGAGGGTATCCTCTCCTCCAGTAAGTCATAGTTCTGTTAAGACCTATAACCTCTTCACATTACCAGGATAGTAGGATCAGTAGTGTATAGAGTCTCAGTTCTATTGACTTACAGGTGTAGGATCTTAATTTGACCAGTTTCTCACAGCAGGAAAATAATCCTGCTGCATCAGGAAATTTGAATTATTGTGTTGATTATAATTAATGCAAAGAACAGAAATAGGACAGCACTCCGGTAAATAAACGTAGATTTACATATTTTTTTTGCCGCACAAACATTTGGGGTATGAGTCCTTCTTCAGCGAGCAAGGCAATGGCAATCAATGTCACAACATAAAGACCTCACAGGTGGGCATAATTATAAATTCCCAGTCAAAATTGGCCCAATCAAGAGATCCCAGCAGAGGGAGCAGTGGGGGAAACATGAAAATCAAATAAAGATAGACACACATTTCAAATACATTATGATGTCATTACCTAAAAGCCTTTTTAAACCTTGATTACACTGTGTTTGCATTTCCCGCTGTGCAGGAGGTTTCCTGCAACAACGGGGGTTAAATTAAGATCCTATATCTATATACGCTTCACATGACAGAGCCATGCCAAGCTGAGCCGTACTGGGCTGGGCTGAGCCGTACTGGGCTGGGCTGAGCCCTACTGGGCTGGGCTGAGCAGTACTGGGCTGGGCTGAGCAGTACTGGGCTGGGCTGAGCAGTACTGGGCTGGGCTGAGACGTACTGGGCTGGGCTGAGCCCTACTGGGCTGGGCTGAGCAGTACTGGGCTGGGCTGAGCAGTACTGGGCTGGGCTGAGCAGTACTGGGTTGGGCTGAGACGTACTGGGCTGGGCTGAGACGTACTGGGCTGGGCTGAGCAGTACTGGGCTGGGCTGAGACGTACTGGGCTGGGCTGAGCCGTACTGGGCTGGGCTGAGCCCTACTGGGCTGGGCTGAGACGTACTGGGCTGGGCTGAGACGTACTGGGCTGGGCTGAGACGTACTGGGCTGGGCTGAGCCGTACTGGGCTGGGCTGAGCCCTACTGGGCTGGGCTGAGCCGTACTGGGCTGGGCTGAGCCCTACTGGGCTGGGCTGAGACGTACTGGGCTGGGCTGAGCCGTACTGGGCTGGGCTGAGCCCTACTGGGCTGGGCTGAGCCGTACTGGGCTGGGCTGAGCCGTACTGGGCTGGGCTGAGCCCTACTGGGCTGGGCTGAGCCGTACTGGGCTGGGCTGAGCCCTACTGGGCTGGGCTGTGCCCTACTGGGCTGGGCTGAGCGTACTGGGCTGGGCTGAGCCGTACTGGGCTGGGCTGAGCCCTACTGGGCTGGGCTGAGCCGTACTGGGCTGGGCCCTACTGGGCTGGGCTGAGCCGTACTGGGCTGGGCTGAGACGTACTGGGCTGGGCTGAGACGTACTGGGCTGGGCTGAGCCGTACTGGGCTGGGCTGAGCCTTACTGGGCTGGGCTGAGCCGTACTGGGCTGGGCTGAGCCCTACTGGGCTGGGCTGAGCCCTACTGGGCTGGGCTGAGACGTACTGGGCTGGGCTGAGACGTACTGGGCTGGGCTGAGACGTACTGGGCTGGGCTGAGCCCTACTGGGCTGGACTGAGACGTACTGGGCTGGGCTGAGCCCTACTGGGCTGGACTGAGACGTACTGGGCTGGGCTGAGCCCTACTGGGCTGGGCTGAGCCCTACTGGGCTGGGCTGAGCCCTACTGGGCTGGGCTGAGCCGTACTGGGCTGGGCTGAGCCGTACTGGGCTGGGCTGAGACGTACTGGGCTGGGCTGAGCCGTACTGGGCTGGGCTGAGCCGTACTGGGCTGGGCTGAGACGTACTGGGCTGGGCTGAGACGTACTGGGCTGGGCTGAGCCGTACTGGGCTGGGCTGAGCCGTACTGGGCTGGGCTGAGCCCTACTGGGCTGGGCTGAGCCGTACTGGGCTGGGCCCTTCTGGGCTGGGCTGAGCCGTACTGGGCTGGGCTGAGACGTACTGGGCTGGGCTGAGCCCTACTGGGCTGGGCTGAGACGTACTGGGCTGGGCTGAGACGTACTGGGCTGGGCTGAGACGTACTGGGCTGGGCTGAGCCGTACTGGGCTGGGCTGAGCCCTGCTGGGCTGAGCCCTACTGGGCTGGGCTGAGACGTACTGGGCTGGGCTGAGCCGTACTGGGCTGGGCTGAGACGTACTGGGCTGGGCTGAGCCCTACTGGGCTGGGCTGAGACGTACTGGGCTGGGCTGAGACCTACTGGGCTGGGCTGAGCCCTACTGGGCTGGGCTGAGCCCTACTGGGCTGGGCTGAGCCGTACTGGGCTGGGCTGAGACGTACTGGGTTGGGCTGAGCCGTACTGGGCTGGGCTGAGACGTACTGGGCTGGGCTGAGACGTACTGGGCTGGGCTGAGCCCTACTGGGCTGGGCTGAGCCCTACTGGGCTGGGCTGAGCCGTACTGGGCTGGGCTGAGCCGTACTGGGCTGGGCTGAGACGTACTGGGCTGGGCTGAGCCGTACTGGGCTGGGCTGAGCCGTACTGGGCTGGGCTGAGACGTACTGGGCTACTGGGCTGGGCTGAGCCGTACTGGGCTGGGCTGAGCCGTACTGGGCTGGGCTGAGCCCTACTGGGCTGGGCTGAGCCGTACTGGGCTGGGCTGAGCCGTACTGGGCTGGGCTGAGCCGTACTGGGCTGGGCTGAGCCCTTCTGGGCTGGGCTGAGACAAACTGGGCTGGGCTGAGACGTACTGGGCTGGGCTGAGCCGTACTGGGCTGGGCTGAGCCCTACTGGGCTGGGCTGAGCCCTACTGGGCTGGGCCCTACTGGGCTGGGCTGAGCCGTACTGGGCTGGGCTGAGACGTACTGGGCTGGGCTGAGCCGTACTGGGCTGGGCTGAGCCCTACTGGGCTGGGCTGAGCCCTACTGGGCTGGGCTGAGACGTACTGGGCTGGGCTGAGACGTACTGGGCTGGGCTGAGACGTACTGGGCTGGGCTGAGCCCTACTGGCCTGGACTGAGCCCTACTGGGCTGGGCTGAGCCCTACTGGGCTGGGCTGAGCCGTACTGGGCTGGGCTGAGACGTACTGGGCTGGGCTGAGACGTACTGGGCTGGGCTGAGACGTACTGGGCTGGGCTGAGCCGTACTGGGATGGGCTGAGCCCTACTGGGCTGGGCTGAGCCCTACTGGGCTGGGCTGAGCCCTACTGGGCTGGGCTGAGCCCTACTGGGCTGGGCTGAGCCGTACTGGGCTGGGCCCTACTGGGCTGGGCTGAGCCGTACTGGGCTGGGCTGAGACGTACTGGGCTGGGCTGAGCCCTACTGGGCTGGGCTGAGACGTACTGGGCTGGGCTGAGACGTACTGGGCTGGGCTGAGCCGTACTGGGCTGGGCTGAGCCCTACTGGGCTGGGCTGAGACGTACTGGGCTGGGCTGAGACGTACTGGGCTGGGCTGAGACGTACTGGGCTGGGCTGAGCCCTACTGGGCTGGGCTGAGACGTACTGGGCTGGGCTGAGCCGTACTGGGCTGGGCTGAGCCCTACTGGGCTGGGCTGAGACGTACTGGGCTGGGCTGAGACGTACTGGGCTGGGCTGAGACGTACTGGGCTGGGCTGAGCCCTACTGGGCTGGGCTGAGCCGTACTGGGCTGGGCTGAGCCGTACTGGGCTGGGCTGAGCCCTACTGGGCTGGGCTGAGCCCTACTGGGCTGGGCTGAGCCGTACTGGGCTGGGCTGAGCCGTACTGGCCTGGGCTGAGCCGTACTGGCCTGGGCTGAGCCGTACTGGGCTGGGCTGAGCCGTACTGGGCTGGGCTGAGACGTACTGGGCTGGGCTGAGTCGTACTGGGCTGGGCTGAGACGTACTGGGCTGGGCTGAGTCGTACTGGGCTGGCCTGTTTACACATTAACCATAGATGTAACTACAGTGCCTTCAGAAAGTATTCACAACCTTTGACTTTTTCTAGTTTCAGTTACAGCCTGAATTAAACATTTATACAATTTAGATTTTGTGTTGCGGGCCTACACACAATACCCCATAATGTCACAGTGGAATTATGTTTTTAGACATTTTTTCAAATAAATTAAACATTTTAAGCTGAAATGTCTTGAGTCGATAAGTATTCAACCCCTTTATTATGGAAAGCCTAAATAAGTTCAGGAGTAAAAATCTGCTTAACAAATCACATAAGTTGAATGGAATCATTCTGTGTGCAATAATAGTGTTTAACATGATTTTTGAATGACTACCTCATCTCCGTACTCCACACACACAATTATCTGTAACATCCCTCAGTTGAGCAGTGAATTTCAAACACAGATTCAACCACAAAGACCAGGGAGGTTTTCCAATGCCTCGCAAAGAATTACCTATTGGTAGATGGGTAAAAAAGAAAAGATCTATCTCTTTGAGCATGGCAGTGGCAGCATGGCAGCAAACCTAGTGGCAGTAACATTCTTATTTAGATAGATAGAAAATAAGATCGACCTTATGATCACTACTAAAGCAAAAAAACAGCATTTAAAGCAGTCAAGTGTTATAATGCTTTGAAGTAAAATGCTGATTCAATTATTCCCTCTTATTCCTTGATGCTTTTGCATTTCAAATAAGAAAGAATAGGTTTTCTAGCCCAACACTATTCCACACAAATCTTCTTCTCTTTATGTGCATTAATTGAAGCCTTGGCCAGTTTGGGATTTCAATTTTTTTTTATGTCTGCTTGTCTGTTGCTTCTCTTTTATTTCCTGGGAATGATTTGTCTAAATAATGGCTGACATGTCTTTGTGTGACAGCATTCAAAGCTGGCCAAACGCCTTTCCATTGTTAGGGTATTACCCTCCTTCTTTTTTTTTATTCAGTTCTAATGTGCAAAGAAATGCATGTTGCAATACTACATAACTCATATAAAATTCATGGACCATAAGCTTTCTGAAGATGGATGTAAAACGATGATGGGGGTGTTGCTGAGGAGAATTACTATGGTGAATTTATTAATTGCCCTTTGGATGGTGTATCAATACACCCAGTCATTACAAAGATACAGGCGTCCTGTAAGAAGATATTTGAGAAGTTCATAAGAAAATCATTAAATCTTAAGATATTGTTGAGGAATTGCACTTATGAACCTTCTTAAGTTTTTGCGAAAGAAGTGTTTTGTGAATCTGGGCCCAGATCATTAGTGTCAACTGTCCAAGAAATCAGAGAATTCTTACGGCTGTTTTTTATTTTACGTCCCAGAATTCCCCACCAGTCGGCTGGAGATGAGTGCGGTGGCAGACATATTTGACCGGGATGGTGACGGCTATATTGACTACTATGAGTTTGTGGCTGCCCTTCACCCCAACAAAGAGGCATACAAACCCCTCACAGATGCAGACAAAATTGAAGATGAGGTACTACATGTGTTGTAACTCAGACAATATGTACAGTATTACCTGTCTTCATTGTAAAACATGTCTAAATAATGTCATTCTTTATAGGTTACACGCCAAGTGGCAAAATGCAAGTGTCCTAAACGATTCCAAGTTGAGCAAATTGGTGCCAACAAATACAGGGTAAGAGGATTTTTCTATCACCAAAACATGACCTTCACTGTTACATAATGTCCTATCCAATTTGTATGGTTTATAGTGAAACGTTTGCTCTCTGAGAAACTAATGTGAATCTTTTCATTGTTCCTCCCATGCCCAGTTCTACCTTGGAAATCAGGTACATATTTTTGTTGTCTATTATGTGGTGCTGTGCCCTAATCAAGCCCTACTTTCCTTTTTGTTGGCCATGTTTCTTTTCCAATTAACATTACCATTTTGCCAAGAGTCTTCCATAATGTCATCAGAATGGAACTCAGAAGTAGCTACAGCAGAAAGCAATAATGCTTTCAGACCTTTGCAGTCACTCGATCCTGAAAAGGTCAACTTTTGATGAGTTGTTATTTAGTCTATGATAATAACAATAACTGTGTGCGTAGTTCCACTGGCATAAGTAGTTGGGATATAGGATTGGGTCTGGCTGGCTGGCGTGGGGAAGCAGCTGGTGCCTATGAGTGGTGCAGCGGAGGACCATTGACATAGTAGTAGCCTGCTAGGAAGAACTGTTGAATGAAATAATTCCCCTTTGGGTCATGCCAAGAATTAAATGGCCACAGTGTCATAAACGCACCTTTGTAAATGTAACATGCGCTGGTTGATTGTGCAGGTAAACCTAGTGGCAGTAACATTCTTATTTAGATAGATAGAAAATAAGATCGACCTTATGATCATTACTAAAGCAAAAAACAGCATTTAAAGCAGTCAAGTGTTATAATGCTTTGAAGTAAAATGCTGATTCAATTATTCCCTCTTATTCCTTGATGCTTTTGCATTTCAAATAAGAAAGAATAGGTTTTCTAGCCCAACACTATTCCACACAAATCTTCTTATCTCTATGTGCATTAATTGAAGCCTTGGCCAGTTTGGGATTTCTAATTATTTTAATGTCTGCTTGTCTGTTGCTTCTCTTTTATTTCCTGGGAATGATTTGTCTAAATAATGGCTGACATGTCTTTGTGTGACAGCATTCAAAGCTGGCCAAACGCCTTTCCATTGTTAGGGTATTACCCTGCTTCTTTTTCTTTATTCAGTTCCAATGTGCAAAGAAATGCATGTTGCAATACTACATAACTCATATAAAATTCATGGACCATAAGCTTTCTGAAGATGGATGTAAAACGATGATGGGGGTGTTGCTGAGGAGAATTACTATGTAGGGGGAAACATATACACTGTACATATATTATATATATTTTGTGTGTCTTCTGCACTAGTTTGTATTAATTTATTACTCAAAATCAACTGAAACAATTCTTTTGACAGTTTGGTCTGGTTCACTGCTTACATGACGATGAGATTATAACAAGCAGGGACAGTCCAAATCTAACACCCCACCTACACGTTGCGGTTTTGGAAAGCTGTATTCTGGTAAATGGCCATTCTTCTCGTGACTATTCTTCAGATCATTCAAATCATCACCTTTACTGTACTCGATCACACAATTCACCAGTGGCATTCAATCATTCTGGGAATCACAGTTTGATGAATTCAAGTGAGAGTGTTACAATAGGCACCTAACTGCAGGCTCATCAGTGTGTGGTCATGTCTGATTGTTACACCATGGTTGACTAGAGAGAGACTATTACATGCCATCCCCCATGTTGTCCCTCAGTGTCTCATTGAAGCTTAGCTGCATTGGTTCCTGCATCAATGTCAATGCATCCTCTATGACTATGGTGGTTTGTACTGTACTGATAGAAAGTACAGCTGTCACGTTGTTGGTTTTGCAGGAGATTTTGTCTGTTTTGTTCGTTTCTTTTATTTGCTATGACGTGATAATGTTTGATGGAAAGCATGAGGCCGTGATTGTTGTGCTATCAAATCTGCTAACCCCATGGCCATATCCAACTGGGTGACCTCACCTCATGACGCTTGGCTGTTTGTTCACCCTCCATGTCAGGCTTGTTTGAAAGCTTTGCAAGATACATGCAAATATCCCATAGTATTCAGGAAAAAAAATGTGTCCCAAAAAAAGGTAAGGATTAACCACCACGCTATAGTGCCACCTAGTGGTGGAAGAGCCTCTCTTCTGCCTAATGGTCTTTATATGATAAAGTCTGTTACAGGAATTCCCAGGTGAAAATGAGACAAAATAATTAGAAAACATTCCAATATTAGAGATGAATACAAATATTGCAACCCTTTGTAACAAATTATTCACTTACTAATTATTACTTTTACTTCAAACTTAATCATAAGGGATACATAACATTGTCATAACATTGATATTAACAACAGATGCCCTAACCAGTCATGTCAAGATGACAGTTGTTATATCATGATTATGACAGATGTATGTAGGCTACGATAAGCCTGTTGACAGGGGGTATGAAGTAAAGTGTTACCCATTTCACCTCAATTACAAATCTATGTATCACAATTTCACAAGTCACAAACCAATCCTACCTTGTAGACAATGATCAATGCACTAATACAATCGAGAAGGTAAAACCAGTTGGATTGACCCTTTCATTTGTGTCTTTGAGAATGAAACCTTGATGTTATTGCTTTGTGTCTTAATCAATGGGCTCAGCTGAACAACAACAAAATAGAAACCAGACAGAAAACACAAGACAGATGATGTCACCTCTCATCTAGTGATGAAGTGAAATCCATTTTTAGTGAAATCATATTTCATATTTATATGAACTCTATATGTACTCTACAGTCAGAACATGCAATGTAATCAGGCGATCGGGCACAAACTCCTAGAAGGAGAATCTTCCTCCTAACACATTATAGCATCTGCTGGTTTCTGGTGTTGCACAGCTTCAAGTCTTGTCCAGTGTTGTTGATGCAGAGTAGTGCTCAGTGATTCCCGGCCTCACCTTCCTCTCTGTCCTCCCTGCTCCCTCTGCAGTTTGGAGACTCCCAGCAGCTGCGTCTGGTACGGATCCTACGGAGTACTGTGATGGTGCGCGTGGGTGGAGGTTGGATGGCTCTGGATGAGTTCCTGGTAAAAAACGATCCGTGTCGAGGTAAGATACCAGGCAGAACACTGGAGGGGAACATTTTATAAAATGCAATTCATTGTAATGAAGGCAGATTACTGGATTCGGTATCTCTCGTGTGTCACTTCTGTTTTAATCGTCTACTTTTAGATAACAGTGCTACTGGTGATTTAGTATTTATTTTGATATGATGTTATAAATGCTTGTTGTCCTCTGCCTGTCAGGTTTCTCTAGTTCTATATTGTCTTCTGCCTGTCAGGTTTCTCTAGTTCTATGTTGTCCTCTGCCTGTCAGGTTTCTCTATTTCTATGTATTTCTATGTTCCTGCTAAAAATTCCTTCCTACTGCTCCTACTCCTTCCTTTCCAGTTCATCACCACGGGAGTAAAATGTTGCGCTCGGAATCAAACTCTTCAATTACTCAGTCTCCTATAGGTTGGCAACAAATCTCACACTTTCTCACCTTGCTCCATGAACCCCCCAGTGGTATGTTTCTGCATCACTGTGTGTTCGGGTGTTAGTGTGGGTGTGTGTACATTATGGGTGTGTTGTAGTGCTCCTCGTGAATGGCGTTCCCATAAAGTGACTCCACTCGCCTGTCATCCAGCAGTCTGTGGGTCTTCATGCATGCTGTCGTTATCGCATCATCTGCTTCTGAAGTGCTTCTTACTTACTGACCTCCAGGCCAACAGCGTCTCTCTCTCTCTTTCGCTCTCTGATTCTCTCTTTCTCTCTGGTTCTCTCTTTCGCTCTCTGATTCTCTCTTTCTCTCTGGTTCTCTCTCTCTCTCTTTCTCTCTCTGATTCTCTCTTTCCCTCTGGTTCTCTCTCTCTCTTTCTCTCTCTGATTCTCTCTTTCTCTCTGGTTCTCTCTCTCTCTCTCTTTCTCTCTCTGATTCTCTCTTTCTCTCTGGTTCTCTCTCTCTCTCTCTCTTTCTCTCTCTGATTCTCTCTTTCTCTCTGGTTCTCTCTTTCTCTCTGGTTCTCTCTCTCTCTCTCTGGTTCTCTCTCTTTCTCTCTGGTTCTCTCTCTTTCTCTCTGGTTCTCTCTCTGGTTCTCTCACCCCCCCACTCTCTCACTCTTTCTCTCTCTGGTATCTCTCTCTCTCTTTCTCTCGCTCTCTGGTTCTCTCGCTCTTTCTCTCTCTTTCTCTCTCTGATTCTCTCTTTCTCTCTGGTTCTCTCGCTCTGGTTCGCTCGCCCCCCCTCTCACTCTTTCTCTCTCTGAATCTCTCTTTCTCTCTGGTTCTCTCTCTCTGGTTCTCTCGCTCTTTCTCTCTGGTTCTCTCTCTCTCTGGTTCTCTCTTTCTCTCTGGTTCTCTCTCTCTCTCTCTGGTTCTCTCTCTTTCTCTCTGGTTCTCTCTCTTTCTCTCTGGTTCTCTCTCTGGTTCTCTCACCCCCCACTCTCTCACTCTTTCTCTCTCTGGTTCTCTTTCTCTCGCTCTCTGGTTCTCTCGCTCTTTCTCTCTCTGATTCTCTTTCTCTCTCTGGTTCTCTTTCTCTCGCTCTCTGGTTCTCTCGCTCTTTCTCTCTCTGATTCTCTCTTTCTCTCTGGTTCTCTCGCTCTGGTTCGCTCGCCCCCCTCTCACTCTTTCTCTCTCTGGTTCTCTCGCTCTTTCTCTGGTTCTCTCGCTCTTTCTCTGGTTCTCTCGCTCTCTGGTTCTCTCTCTCTCTGGTTCTCTCTCTCTCTGGTTCTCTCTCTCTCTGGTTCTCTCTCTCTCTGTTTCTCTCTCTCTCTCTCTCTCTCTCTCTCTCTCTCTCTCTCTCTCTCTCTCTCTCTCTCTCTCTCTCTCTCTCTCTCTCTCTCTCTCTCTCTCTCTCTCTCTCTCTCTGTTTCTCTCTCTCTCTCAGCATGTAGCGACCAGTGGCTCTGCACCTTTTCTTTTGCAATTCCGTTTTCAAGTTTGTGTTGACAATCACTGTAACAGTAATGGACTGTTTCCACCTAAGAGCTATGTGTGTGGGGGGGGGTCATTTATTTATGGCTGATGTTCTAAGCCACTGGAATCCATCATACTTTTTTTGTGATGACCAGAGATTCTTCTACCCTGGTAGAGATGAGTTGGAGGAAAATGTCAGCTATTATACCTTTCTTTGGTTTTGTTTCAGGAGGTTAGGGTGACGGGGGCTGTCTTTATAGATTTGTATGTGCAGAGTCAGTCCGTTGTAGATTAAGTTCATATGATTCTCTATTGGTTAAAGGAATCACTAAACTTACTATAATGGGCCGTATGCTTTAAGTGAGTTCGCCGGTGTGGCTAAGTGATGTGAAACTGCATGTCCTTCATTTACACTCTGTTATTTGCACAATAGCCCAAACACAAATAGTGTAGAGAACAACCTGTATTCATTTCAATTGGTCTGCTTTTTCCAAAAGCAGGTACTCATCATCCATTGACTCACTCCACTGAAATGAATTAGGTTCACCTAGTCAATCAGTCATACACCAACTAACTATGCCTCATGTCTTACTGTATGCTGTCATATTTTACCCCCCAGCCAAAGGAAGGACAAACATGGAGCTGCGAGAAAAGTTCATTCTCCCAGAAGGCACCACTCAGGTGATGGCCAGTTTCCGGTATAGAGGTCGTAGGTCGCGGCCGTCGTCACGTGCTGCCTCTCCCAACCGGTCAAACTCTAACCATAGCTGTCCGGCCCAGCATAATAACACAGCCTTGACCAGCACACCCAAGGTAAGAGACGTCCACGATCTGGATGCCTCGTCTTTTGACAACATACTTCTTCCACAGCAAAAACATTTCATAACTTGACTGACAACAGAGAGAAATTGCATAATGACTTGTGGTTGATGATCTTAGGAAGCTTGTTGTATTTGAAACATTTCTAGAGAAACAGTGTGTGTCGGTTTGTCTGCCACTCCCCACATGCTTCCAACCATATCTACATTATGTTTAAAATAAATCATTTTCGTTGTTTCACGTTTTTTTTTGTAGTTTGATAATTTGTTTGTTTTGTCATATCATAACTATTATTTTAGTCTACCTCTGCTCTTTTTAGTTCATTTCTCCATCTGAATCCCTGTGTTTGTGTGTTTGATTTGCCATTATTCCCTCAGACTCCCCAACACATAACCCGCAATTATGATAAGCCCTGGCTGACAAACAGCAAACCCTCCAGTCCTCTAAAATCATCAGACTCCTTTGAGAGCCAAGGTTCATCCTCTGAGGTATAGTGAATCAACAGGGTCTGAAACGCTCCAGAGCTCTGAACCTAACAACTACTACCTTTTACTATACACTCTTAGAAAAAAGCGTTCCAAAAGGGTTCTTCGGCTGTCCTCATAAGAGAGTCCTTTTGGGTTCCGTGTAGAATCCTCTGTGGAAAGGGTTCTACGTGGAACCCAAAACGTTTCTACCTGGAACCAAAAAGGATTCTTCAAAGGGTTCTGCTATGGAGACAGCCAAATAACCCTTTTAGGTTCTAGAGCTGACCTTTAAAAAAAATAGTGTACCATCCAACTGAAATATATAGTGTCTGAGTAAAAGAGCAAGGCCCCAATAATAACTACTTAAATAGCCCTACCCCTTCCTCTTGGCCCTAACTGCACAATATTTGAAGATCTAAAGGATCTCTGCATAGGTATAAATAGTAGAGTGGTGGAACGTCCACCATATTTGCTTAAACCTTACAGATATACTAGCATTGAAGTGTTAGGGCCAAGGGAAGGTGTAGGGAGCAAATTGTGATTGGAGAACGCACATAAGCTGTTTATTCGTTTCTCTATTAGATTTACGATTTCAGTTGGGTTTTTAGTTAGGATGCTTTAAAGTACTGACTGGAAGATTGTGGTGGAACATGAGTCCTTCTCTCTGTTGACTGGAAAAAACACCGTCTATTTCCTTCTCTAACTAACTCAAACTAAGAACTGCACTGCTGTTCTGTGTTGCATGTTCAACTGTTTATCTGTTAATCCGATGTAAAGGTTTAGGTTGTTACTGAAACATCAAACATTACATGTAACTTTTCATTCTACAAAATAAGTCCCGGGGATTTCATCAGAATACCACGTTGCATAACATGCTAGTTAGAGAATAATTACCCATGTTAATAAGAGTCAACGTACTATAGTAGATAATCAATTTAACTACAGCATACAGTATTGTCTTGTTCTATGATTTCCCATTGTATAGCTATTAGTTTCAAAATGCCAACAAATGCTCTGTCTTTTCCAGAGCATCCCAATACAGGGAAGCAAACTGCGTCTCCCTGGATACTTGTCAGGAAAAGGGTTCCAGTCGGGAGAAGAGCAGGGAACCCTGATCAATGCTGCTGTGATGAAAGCACGGGGGCAGGCAATAGGCTTTGGTGAGTAGAGAATTATTTTGAAAAAGCAGTGACTGCTTTCTAACTGCTAAACATCTTTGCTTTTTGACTCTGCTATCAAAGTTGCCAGTTGCTGTAACCAGACAATAAGCGTACCGGAATCTTTTGTTCCCCAGAATCAAGAAGACCCGGCAGCCGACCTGGAAGTAAAGCAGGTAGCCGAGGCAGCAGCCGGAGGGGAAGCGATGCTTCAGACTTCGACATCTCCGATATCGCATCGGTGTGCTCCGAAACGTCGGAGATGGTGGGTGACACCAGTCGGGGCACACCCCGCTCATCGTCACGTCAACACGGAGGCAAGCCCTCCAAAATCCCCACTCCTCAGAGGAGGTCGACCCCCAGCAAACTGGCCAAGGCCTCCAAGAGATAGTCATTGGCCTTGAGTCAACTACGGGAGCCCCGTTGGCCCAAAGTGGCCCTCCTGGTTCCACAAGACGTATGGAGACTGGAGACACATGAACTGACACTAGAGACTGGTGTATGTGTTAATTATTTAAAGTGTTGCGAAGATGTTAAATATTCTGTTGAGAGAAAAAATGGTTTAATATTAAGTGAGAATGGAATGTCAATGGCCTTGTGTATTTGTCTTAATGTATTTTATTTTCTGTGAATAATGTCAAATTATTATGATCATTTTATTTTATTGACGCTAAACCTGAAGAGGAACAAAAAACTGAAAGAAAAAAAACATGGAAAAGACTACATTGTATGGTCGTTCTAACACTTTTACACACTAATGAATGGTAACGCACAGCATTGTGCTCTGAGAGAGTTACTGAATGTACTGTAATTTCTGTATGCTGACATGCGTGTGACAGACGGTGCATCACGCTACTGTGGGACACCAATGATCTATTATCTATTTAAAGTGCAATGATGTACTGCCAAAATATGCATTTAAAGGGCAATACAATATACATGTAGCCTACCACATAGTAAATACTGCAAATAATGATGTTCTGACAGAGAAGACCGTTGAAGGCAAGTTCACGCAGAAACCCCTCAATATCCAGGCTTTAAAATACTTAAACTTTCCTTAGTACCTGCAGGTAATACTGTTTTGCTTGGTCAACTTACAGCGATGTGTGCCATTTTACCTTGAAGAGGGGCCTCCCGGGGCCCTGAGTAGACATTATTTAGTGCATCATCATGTCAGTGTATGGTTCATTTTGCTGGAGTGGAAAGGATTACTGTAACCTTTTTGTAATAAATGTGCTTGCAATAAGCTGCCATGGGATAATGAGATTGCTCACACAGTTGTCTGTTTCTTTAAATATTATGTTATAAATTATTATTACAGTATAATGTATTATTTCTGTAGAATGACTCGATAGGATGCAGCGGAGAGACAAAGAGAGACAAAATGAATCTAGCATCATATGGAAATGGTCCAACTTTACCTTATATACAGTTAATTCGGAAAGTATTCAGACCCCTTCCCTTTTTCTACATTTTGTTATGTTACAGCCTTATTCTAAAAATTGATTAAGTTTAAAAAAAAAAACACAATACCCCATAATGACAAAGCGAAAGAAAAAACTTTGTGAATTACTGAGTTTCTGATAAAAAATCATAAATAGTTTATTTACATTGGTATTCAGAACCTTTGCTATGAGACTCAAAATTGAGCTCAGGTGCATCCTGTTTCCATTGATCACCCTTGAGATGTTTATATAATTTGATTGGAGTCCACCTGTGGTAAATTCAATTGATTGGACATGATTTGGAAAGGCACACACCTGTCTATATAAGGTCCCACAGTTGACAGTGCATGTCAGAGCAAAAACGAAGCCATGAGGTCGAAAGAATTGACCGTAGAGCGCCGAGACAAGATTGTGTCGAGGCACAGATTTGGGGAAGGGTACCAAAACATTTATCCAGCATTGAAGGTCCCCAAGAACACAGTTGCCTCCATCATTCTTAAATGGAAGAAGTTTGGAACCACCAAAACTCTTCCTAGAGCCGGCTGCCCAGCCAAACTGAGCAATCAGGGGAGAAGGGCCTTGGTCAGGGAGGTGACCAAGAACCTGATGGTCACTGACAGAGCTCCAGAGTTCCTCTGTGGAGATGGGTGAAACTTCCAGAAAGACAACCATCTCTGCAGTACACCACCAATCAAGCCTTTATGGTAGAATGGCCAGATTGCCACACCTCAGTAAAAGGCACATGACAGCCTGCTTGGAGTTTGCCAAAAGGCACTTAAAGGACTCTCAGACGATGAGAAACAAGATTCCCTGGTCTGATGATATCAAGATTGAAGTCTTTGGCCTGAATGCCAAGCGTCACGTATGTAGGAAACCTGGCACCATCCCTACGGTGAAGCATGGTGGTGGCAGCATCATGCTGTGGGGATGTTTTTCAGTGGCAGGGACTGGGAGACTTGTCAGGATCGAGGGAAAGATGAATGGAGCAAAGTACAGAGAGATCCTTGATGAAAACCTGCTCCAGAGCACACAGGACCTCAGACTGGGGCGAAGGTTCATCTTCCAACAGGACAACAACCTTAAGCACATAGCCAAGGCAACGCAGGAGTGGCTGCTGTACAAGTCTCTGAATGTCCTTGAGTGGCCCAGCCAGAGCCCGAACGTAAACCCGATCGAACAATTCTGGAGAGACCTGTAAATAGCTGTGCAGCGATGCTCCACATCCAACCTGACTGAGCTTGGGTGGATCTGCATAGAAGAATGGGAGAAACTCCCCAAATACATGTGTGCCAAGCTTGTAGCGTCATACTCAAGAAGACTCAAGGCTTTAATTGCTGCCAAAGGTGCTTCAGCAAAGTACTGAGTAAAGGGTCTGAATACTTATGTAAATGTGATAATTCAGTTTTTTATTTTTAATAATTTGGATGGGGTATATTGTGTGTAGATTGATGAGAGGAAAAAACTATTAAATCAACTTTAGAATAAGGCTATATGTAGGCTACTTTATGTAGGCTACTTTATATAGACTACTTTATATAGAATACTTGTAACGGCTTTCTTCCTGGGATGTAGGAGAGGACCAAAATGCAGCGCAGTTAGTGTTCAACGAACTGTTGTAACTGTGAACACTTACAACAATACAAAACAACAAACGTGAAAACCGAGACAGTCCTATCTGGTGCAGAACACAAACACAGAGACAGGAAACAACCACCCACAATCCCCAACACAAAACAAGCCACCTATATATGATTCTCAATCAGGGACAACGATTGACAGCTGCCTCTGATTGAGAACCATATTAGGCTGAACACAGAAACAGACAAACTAGACACACAACATAGAATGCCCACCCCAACTCACGCCATGACCATACTAAACAAATACAAAAACAAGGGAAAACAGGTCAGGAACGTGACAATACTGTATATAGGCTACTTTATATATAGTACTTTATGTAGGCTACTTTATGTAGAGTACTTTATATAGACTACTTTATATAGACTACTTTATACAGGCTACTTTGTATAGACTACTTTATATAGTCTACATTATATAGAATACTGTATATAGGCTATTTTATATAGACTACATTATATAGACTACATTATATTGGCTACTTTATATAGACTACTTTATGTAGGAGACTTTATATAGGATCCTTTATATAGACTACTTTTTATAGGCTACTTTAGATAAACTACTTTATATAGATTACTTTATATAGACTACTTTATATAGACTACTTTATGTAGGAGACTTTATATAGGATCCTTTATATAGACTACTTTTTATAGGCTACTTTAGATAAACTACTTTATATAGATTACTTTATATAGAATACTGTATATAGGCTATTTTATATAGAATACTGTATATAGGCTACTTTAGATCAACTACTTTATATAGACTACTTTATATAGACTACTTTATGTAGGAGACTTTATATAGGATCCTTTATATAGACTACTTTTTATAGGCTACTTTAGATAAACTACTTTATATAGATTACTTTATATAGACTACTTTATATAGGCCACATGAGTTAGAGTGCTCTATAAATAGGCCAACTACATTTCATCAGTCGATAGATACAGTTTCACCCAAGAATCCTTGAATTTTGGAAAATGTGGAAACTTGAACTGTTACATTTCAACATGGTCCGTATATGCGTTTCTTACAGATCATTCAATCCCCTTCGAAATCGCTCAGATCATATCAACTTTTGTTTCTTTCAAATTTAAGGGTTGTGATAATGGTGCTAATCCCATAAATGTCAAATTAGAGACAACTTTAGCTTGGCTCAATAACTGGCCTATACAGGCCACCCATATCATCTGTGGGTCAACAGAAATGTAAACAAAGGAGCAAATAAATGGGTTGTATTTCATTTGTATAAAATCTACAGACTGTGACTCTAATGCCAAGGTGTGTACGACAAAAAAAAGGTGATACAACTGAATATAATTCTGATCAGCGAAGGTCCATAAGGAGGGTGTATTGTACCAATCTAACGCTAATTTTATGTTAGGCCCCATTGGCCCAATACACCCCACATAAATGCGGTTTGGGTTAATGGTATTCCCAGCATCATTCTCTGCATGAAGAATGTTTGCATAACGCTCCTCGCGCTTGGCCTCGACATACTACACGTTTCTACCAGTGGGAATCGGCACAAAGGCTGACTGTCCTGGGAAGGTGGTCATCTAACCAAAAACAGTTTCATTTCACATTTTATTTGACAAAATTATTATTATAAAAGCGGCCTACAATAATGAAAATAATATGTGAACTGTGACAAGTTAACATGCAAACAAGAATTAGCCTATTCATTGCTAAATAATTATTAAGCTGGCTTCATAGGACATGATATGTGTAGGAAAGGAAAGGCTGCATGCTCCTCGCCAATTAAATTCAGTCTATTATATCCCATACCAATAATAATGTGTAAAAATAGTATAATCAAGGGTTTGCTTGAGCACCTGGCATGTATAAAAAGGAAAGGTGGATTTAACAGTTGTCCTGAGCAATCCCCTTGCGTTGAAGTGTGTTTCAGCAGATGCGACGGGCCTATGGGAGATTTCAGATCCCCTGGGGACCCGAAGGTAGAGTGGAGCACAAGGGTCCGGTCTTCCTGAGACCCACCACTGTCGGATTGAATGATCCTCCTGTTTAAGGCAAGGTTTGGCCTAGGGATGCCACTTTAAAATTGGTTACATCCTCACTGCGGGAACTGTAAAGGAACAGTCTGCAGTTCACATCGGAGGCCTCTTTTTCAAGAATATGTGAGTGATTTTTACAATACTGTCTACATTCATCAAACAGGTATATTTATGTTTTATAATACTTTAATTTAAATATGATGGTGGATTTTGTTTGTGGTCGGAACTATTTCCTAGGATAACCTCAAGGATAACCTTAGCTCCATCAATAAGCCATTGATTTATTGTGGACAAATATTACTGACGTTAAAAAGTGTAATTTATCTAATTTAAGAGTAGATTAAGAGAATAACCCCATCAATTCAGTACAGTAAATTCTACTGTATGGGTTTTGATTCTTATAATTAGTACTGTTTTATGGGATCAAAATGTCAAACACCCAAAATGAACTTTAGCCTACTTTTAACTAAATGAAATATTTCACTCAGTTCTGTGCAATTGTCAAGATATTTTCCAGTGGTGGAAAAAGTACCCAATATCATACTTGAGTAAAAGTAAAGATACCTTAATAGAAAATGACTCAGGTGAAAGTAAAAGTCACATGGTAAAATACTACTTGAGTAAATATGTAAATAAGTATCAAAAGTAAAAGTATCAATTATTTCAAATTGCTGGTATTAAGCAAATCAAACAGCACAATTGTCTTGTTTTTATTTTATTTATGGATAGCCAGGGGCACACTACAACACTCAAATATAGTTTACATATTAAGCATTTGTGTTTAGTGAGTCCGCCAGATCAGAGGCAGTAGGGCTGACCAGGGATGTTCTCCTTACAAGTGCATGAATTGGACCATTTTCCTGTCTTGCTAAGAATTCAGAATGTAATGAGTACTTTGGGTGTAACGGAAAATGTATGGAGTAAAAAGTACATCATTTTCTTTAGGAATGTAGTAAAGTAAAAGTAAAAGTTGTCAAAAATGTAAATCGTAAAGTACAGATACCCCAAAAAACGACTTAAGTAGTACTTTAAAGTATTTTTACTTAAGTATTTTACACCATTTATGTGTACATGATATTGTTTAATATGGTATGATTTTATTTCTTTGGATAATCGTGAAGTTGATATCGATTTTTTTTTAACGGTTCATAAGTAATTATGTGACTCCTTCCATACCGAACAAGTTAGTATAGGCACTTTTCGACCCTATTGCCTGAGTGGACTTGATTTCATATTATTATATGACATAATATAATTCCAAATGGAAAAGTACATACTTTTTTACAGTACATCATTTTTATAGCCTATTTAAGGGTGATTTATAGTCCTGCATAAACCTGTAAAATATGTGATTGACATGATGGGTATTATTGTGGTTATATGTAGTCAAAATGTATCCTAGAATCAAAATATTGCTGTTTTTTTCTATTATTGATGTTTATTGTTGAGTTTTTATTTATTTGATTTGAACAGGGCTATGTCTACATATAGTAAATCAGTACGTGCACTGTTCCTCACTATAAGTTAATTGGGAAAAATGGCTAACATTTCAATTATATTATAGTTTCTCTTGTTGTACTTTTGTAGGCACATATAATCCCTGACACATCACATTTTGAAAATGCCAGTCTTCAAAGAGATGCTGGTTTTCCCAGTGCTTCTAGCTCTCGTTGGATTGACCAAATGCCAGGAATTACCAAGTAAGTAGGCCCTTCCATAACATATTTTCTTTCCTGTTTATTGAGCGTCTAGTAATATTAGTTGATTGATTTACAGCTTTTCTCAAGTCTGTGTCTATGTTTTCTTTCTGTCTAATGTTGGCAAACTTGGTAGGTGCGGGAACTTATGAACAGTGGTCCATGCAATGCAATATAATTGTATCCTCTATCTCTTGCATAACCAGCAGGCAGCAGCACTGGCACATAAAACCATTGCACTCTCAGAAGAACACACATCCTTCCCTTCTTGAGTATTTCCTGCAGTCAGTCTGTGATTTAGGCTTAACAGAATGTATCACTACCAATCCTAACTGACGTCATTGTGAAGTCACAAAAACATCCAGACTTCCCTTTTTCCGAATGAAATGACACCCATAGAATTAGGAATTTGAATAATTTAATAGGATCTCTATGATGACCCTTAAACTGTGGGAGTGAGTGTCATGATAGTCAACTAAATTCATGTTGTGCCAAGTGTAATATCCTTTTGTAGTGAGTAATCAATTACACTGTTCTAAGTGACAGTTACTGCAAATCAACACTGATTGAACAAATAACAATTTCACAAAACATTAGATTGACAAAGTTTGCTGCTGTTGAATACCAGTAACATGAATATCAGTAACATGAATATCAGTAACATGAATACCAGTAACATGAATACCAGTAACATGAATACCAATAACCATTGTTTGATTGATCATATTGTGCGATAGATACCTTTTTGATTTATTAAACTTTCCAGTCCTTCCACATGCCCATCCCCACTGCACTGTGTAACCTTATGTGTGACTTTTTAAATGATGTGTTTCATCCAGATCCTCATCATTCATTTTCTTACTTTAATCCTCAACCCTTTGAACATGACATTGGTGAAAAACTGAGCTGCGTGTTTTTACTCTGAGGTTATGACATGCTAGAGGAGTTCCGTGTATCTAAGTCCAGAGGGGTGAGGAAAGTGGTTGGATCTGAACCTGATTCAGTGGCCTACCGTGTGAACCCCGCCATCCACCTACGCAAAACCATGAGGTACTGTCTGCACGCACACAGTGACGCCAAATGGATTTGAATAGACTGGAATTTGATGACGAGGTTAAAAAATAAAACATATGTTAAGATGTGCATTTCAATCTCAGAGGATAACAGTAAAACATGATAACAATCTCAGAGGATAACAGTAAAACATGATAACAATCTCAGAGGATAACAGTAAAACATGATAACAATCTCAGAGGATAACAGTAAAACATGATAACAATCTCAGAGCATAACAGTAAAACATGATAACAATCTCAGAGGATAACAGTAAAACATGATAACAATCTCAGAGGATAACAGTAAAACATGATAACAATCTCAGAGGATAACAGTAAAACATGATAACAATCTCAGAGGATAACAGTAAAACATGATAACAATCTCAGAGGATAACAGTAAAACATGATAACACAGGAAAACTCTTATTTCCAAAGTGGTCCAAAGCAGAATTTTCCAGATATTCAAACTGAACACACAGGCCTGCAATAGACCAGGGGTGCATCTTCTAGGGAACAACATTGTGGAAATTGTTGTTATAGAATATACATGTGTCACTAACATGTAGATAAAGTCATCATATTAGCTCTATTCATGGTGTTTCTATCTGCGACGTCCAGTATGTTGAACCCTCCTTAAGGAGATCCGGGTGCTCTTCCTCCATCAATATGTGATAAAAAAAAGTCCATACTTTGTTATTCCTCCTCACTGATGGTGAGTAATGATGTTTATCTTAAGGTTTCCTACTTTCCTCTGATGTGAGCAAGCAAAAGTGAGCTAAGACCATGCACCCAAATGAGAGATCTAATGGCGATGTGTATCATTTCTTCTCGGCCTCTTTGCCAGTGGGGTTTCCGCCGTTTTTCCACTCAGTGTAATTATGCCCACCTTCAAACAACAAATTTGATTTCCTCTCCGGCACGTAAAACCTCAACATTTGCCTTTGCTTCATCACTTGATAGTCACCATTGGACAGTTGGTGGAACACCACTGGAATTTCATTGTCATCACAATGGATGAATATAGCAGTTGATTCTTTGTCGATTAGCATAATGACGTGCTGTTAGTCAAAACGCATTATGAGTTGTATTAGTGTATCAGCCTATCATCCAGGGTTTCCTTTGAAAAGAAATACATCATCGTTCAATTGGAAAAGGCAAGGATTTTCCCCAACTATCCTCAAACCCTGATTGACACTTTCTTGGCATAGATATGCTACACACTCAGCTGTTTGTTTTCTTATTTATGCTGTCTGTCTCCTCGTTGCTGGGAGGCACTGAACATCCCTAGTTCAACTGTATTTTCCTTCTCTGTGTTGTTGCCAGCAAAGCTGTCCTCAATCAACCTTCGACGCCTGACAACTAAGAAATGTTTATATTGAGTAGCAGAAGTGCGTTACTGTACATCAAATACAAAGTACAGCATCAAAAAGGCAACAGGAATGATTTGCCCTGACAGGAAGCCAGAGAGGGAGAGAAGAGGGTATATAAAATTAGGTTGTGCAACAGGCCTGTTCTGATTGAAAACATTAATGGTAGGTTGAATGAGCTTCATTTTCCAACTAGGGTGGGGGGTGCTTTGAGACCACGAGCAGAAGTTTAAAAGCAGTGGGATAAGGGATCCAACGTTAAGCTTGTGAAACACTGATTCTGTTGTTTCAAAAGTATTTGATCATTTTATTCAAAATACAATTACACTATAAATGCCAGTGCTTGTTCTGCATGAAAATATGATTTAATGTTTTCAACTATATTAAGTGTCTCCTAATACCCCATGATTGTCGTGCCACAGCGATGTGTACCCCGACGGTCTGCCCTCCGACTACTCCGTCATTGCCACATTTAAGGTGACGAAGGACACCGCCAAGAGGTCCTGGAACTTGTGGCAGGTCAGCGACCCCGATGGACGTGAACAGGTGGGCCTCCGTTTTCAGGGCGACACACGCTCTCTGGACTTCTTCTACACCAGCCCCCATGGCACCCAGATGCTACGCACCTTCCACCGGGTGGACAAGTTGTTTGATGGAGAGTGGCACAAGCTGGCGCTGCAGGTCAAGGCCGATAAGGTCAAGTTGCTGGTGGACTGCGAGGAGGTGAGCGTGGAGCCCATCGATGATCCTAGACCCATCATCCGCCAGGGTTACACCTCTATCGTGAAGAGGGCTGTGGGAGATCGCTCCGCCTCAGTAAGTTCTGTGCTGTTCAAACCAAATCATGCTGGGTTTCCTACAGTATTTTGTAGTTGTGTCTATAAATTGATCAATGCTCCATGGTCAATTCAGCGTTCATATGAAAGCCCACTGACCGCAATGTCTTGTGTCCTGGTACTGTAGGTAGACCTCCAACAGATGGATGTGTCCTGTGATCCAGAGAAAGCCTACTCAGAAGGCTGCTGTGAGCTCTCCAGTGTGGTGAGTTGGGTGTGACTGCCAGCAGGTTCATGTTTTTCAGTGACAGATACGTATAGTACAGTGTGTCTTTAAATCCAGCCTCTTTTCTCATTGTCTCCCATAGCAGTGACTATGTTCTCCCAAATGTGTGTTGTGTGTTCGTGTATTGTCTCTAGGGAGTGGAGAACAGGACAGAATAACAATTTCTGTCTCTGCAGATGGACTGACTAATCAAGTTCTCTACTGTTCTATTCTGTTTAGTGTGGAGGGCATGCTGAGATTGGCCTGACAGCAGGAAGGGCCACCTGTAAGTGTATGCACGGACAGCCTGGCAACCAGGGACCCCCAGGACCGAAGGTGACTACTAAGCCCAATACAGTTCCCATAACAGCACCACTGCTTTGAATAATGATCTGAGAGCCGTTAGCCTGGTGGTCTAGTCTGTTCGGTCTGCTGTTAGCCAACTCCTTTGTGGCAATGATAGATAAAAGAGTTGGTAACAGCATTGGACCTGGCTGGAGAGCCAACTTGGCATGACTAGGTTGCGGTCCAGGCTAATGCTAACTACTCCAACTGTATGTCTCCTTCTGCAGGGTCACAGAGGTCTCCCAGGCAACACAGGAGAGCCAGGAAGACTAGGCAACTGGGTAAGGGCATTACAGCCCAATTCTCACTACAGTGTTAAGTTGAACTTTCTTTAGTGAGGGTCAACAACTTAGAACAATAATGAGTGCTAATTGTCATTCAGAATGTTTGCGCTCTGTTGGTGTTGTGGATTTTACAGTGACAGACATTTGGATGTTGGGCTATAGACCCCAGATTGACTACAGAGGTTGGTACAGCGTAAAGAGTTAAATTGAACTGCGTGTGAATGAAATAGGAAAACCCCTGCTTGCGGGACAGCAGTGAAGTTGTGGAAAATACAATGGAAACATACTGAGAGACGGCACGATGGGAACAGAAGCAGAAACAGGGAACACCGCACGACAATGGACGTGAAGTGGAAGTGATAATATTACTTTTAGATCAATATGGCAAAGCATCATAGACTGGTTTCACTTAAACATTAGGAGATTCATACTTAATAGAATTAATCTGAATTTGACAAATCCTCAGCCAGTGAAAGCAGTCAGTTGAGTAATATTCTAATAATGAATGTTGTGTTACTTATTACAGTGGCTTGTTATGTTCTCATACATGTGAATCATTTTTTCGTCATCATTTCATCTTCATAGTAACCATAGTCATCATAGTCATTATTTCATCTTCATAGTAACCATAGTCATTATTTCATCTTCATAGTAACCATAGTCACCATAGTCATTATTTCATCTTCATAGTAACCATAGTCATCAGTCATTATTTCATCTTCATAGTAACCATAGTCATCAGTCATTATTTCATCTTCATAGTAACCATAGTCATTATTTCATCTTCATAGTAACCATAGTCATCATAGTCATTATTTCATCTTCATAGTAACCATAGTCATTATTTCATCTTCATAGTAACCATAGTCATCATAGTCATTATTTCATCTTCATAGTAACCATAGTCATTATTTCATCTTCATAGTAACCATAGTCATCATAGTCATTATTTCATCTTCATAGTAACCATAGTCATTATTTCATCTTCATAGTAACCATAGTCATCATAGTCATTATTTCATCTTCATAGTAACCATAGTCATTATTTCATCTTCATAGTAACCATAGTCACCATAGTCATTATTTCATCTTCATAGTAACCATAGTCACCATAGTCATTATTTCATCTTCATAGTAACCATAGTCATCAGTCATTATTTCATCTTCATAGTAACCATAGTCATCAGTCATTATTTCATCATCACAGTCATCATAGTCATCATTTCATCATCACAGTCATCATAGTTATTAGCATCATTCTACTGCCCTTCATTTACATAGCACTCAGCGCTCTAAAGGAATAATGCTTTGTCATTGTCAGAAAAGTGGAGAGAGTTGAGAACAGAACACCTCTTAAAATACAATAGAGAACCATCCAGCGCATAGCAGAGGCCAACATGTTTACTAAGCAGTTTAATTAAAGGATATGGCATACTCACTGCATCAGGATTCAATTACATGTTTGACCATGTGAACATAACCCTCCCTGGTTATAAGCTTCAGGCAGTAGACATGATTAGTTCCATTTGAGGCTGAGTTACTGGTGTAGGATCTTCATTTGAACCAGTTTGCTACAGCAGGAAAATAATCCTGCAGCAACAGGAAATGTAAATTATTATGATAAATATAATTAATGGACATTTTTGTCAGAAGGGAAAATCAAGTCTGAAATGTCAAAGTGGAAATTACAAACTTCAGAAGCCTTTTTAAACCAATACACTACATGTTAAAAATGTCCTGCATTGCAGGAAGGTTGTCATGCAACAGGGTGATCAAAGAAAGATCCTACATCTGTAAGACTAATTTAGCTCTTTGATGTAGCAGCTCCAGCTCTTGGTGGTATGCTGGAGCCACAACTCAGAGAACAGAGAACATGTGACTAATAGTGTGCAGGGCTTCTATTGGGTCTTCAAAGACAGATGACTTGTCTTGTACATGAGAAATGAGTTGTTGGCTTGGCATATAACATGCCCTTTCGGCTGGAGAGACTCTGGGTAAAAATTTCCCATATACTACTCAAAGCACACACGCATGCGCTCTCATACACGCACGCACACACACACACACAGACACACACAAATGGCCATGCTGGGTACTCACTCACAGCAGGCGGATGAGGGGGACAAGCTGTTTATGGAGCTCAGTTGGGGGCCAAAATCTGTCTTCTCAGACTCAGTGGAGCCCTCACCTCCTGCCAGTATGTAAGTCACAGAGAACAACCATGTTTACTGCCACCCCCGCTGGTGCCTGAGGAGGGCATTTCCTGGCTCAGATATATATGTACTGTCTGTCCCGGTGGGTGGTCCTTCCATTAGTCCCCTGCTACATACTAATCGCTTTTTAAAAAACTGTAAAGTTGTAAAGTTCACGGTCATGCTTCTGGATAAAGTGTCTATCGTCTCCAAGGTTAGCCTCTTAGCAGCTGACATAGAGTGGTCTGAGGTGAAATGGTTAAATAAACTAGTGCCATGGCACAGAGGACTGTTGGTCTTGTTCAACGGTGTTGGTTGACTAAGTGGAATATCCCCAATTCATAGGCCAACACGTTGTCTTATATGAGTGAGGATGTGGACATTTGTGTGGAAACACTAACAGAATAAATGTTTCAATTTTCCCTTAACTAAGACACATCTTTCCTCGGGTCATAAATTGTGGCCTACATTGTGTTAACACTAACCCTGTGTTTCAGTGGCTTAACCTGTCGCTCACTAATAAGATCTTTGGTCTAAAGTAAACATTTGACACATCATTATGATCATCGTGTATTACTTGGATCCCCTATTAGCCCATGTTCAGATTTCCTCCTTCAAGGAAATGTTATGGTTATTATCATAGCTTCAAGCGCTTGGATATAAATTGTATGTTCCATTTGAAGGCCACAATGAAATGCATATACCTTACTGTGATGCCCACACACTTGACAGATTGGGAAACTCCAATGTGTTGATCCAGTGTCTAATCTGTTTATAGCATCAGTCAGAGACACATTCCGCCGGCCAAGACTACTGCATAACAGTCACAATGGACAGCTGGGAGACGTTGCTCTAGTTCACCATTGACATAATTGATTATTTCACATCTAATTAAGTTCAGTCTTATGCTTTTACATGAACACTGTGTGAAACTGAAAAATAGGAAAGTCCCTGTGCTGAGCTTCTGTGTCCTACATGATGCGAGAGCACATTTGACTAGAATTACATATTTTTTATGTATCTTGGCTAATCTGGTTTTCCGCCTGCTATACAGCTCACACTGTCTCCCTCCCAAGTCTCTTTTGTAACTAATTCAAACTTCTCTTCTGTTGCAGGGAGGTATGGGACAGACAGGTGACTATGGCCACGTTGGAGAGCCAGGCCCTAAGGTAAGACACGACATCTGACCCCGACCTGTATCAGATCTGTATCTGTCTGGTTGAGTTGTCAGAAGAAATTTGTATTTGTATTTATTATGGATCTCCATTAGCTGCTGATGCGCTTCCTGGGGTCCAGCAAAATTAAGGCAGTTTATACAATTTTAAAAACATTACAATACATTCACAGATTTCACAACACACTGTGTGCCCTTAGGCCCCTACTCCACCACTGCCACATATCTACAGTACTAAATCCATGTGTACAGTGTGTGTGTGTATAGTGTGTATGTTATCGTGTGTGTGTATGCACTGTGGATAACAACAACCTGTCTCCCTCAGGGCATCGCAGGAATCAGCGGGAACAAGGGGATGAGAGGACTTCACGGCCTTGATGTAATCCACCCTCAAACACATATCCATCATCTCTTTAGCTGGTGTCTGGTGTCACGGTGCAGATTAGTGCTAACGAGCTGCTGTGTTTCAGGGCGACAGAGGTCCCAAAGGTCTGAAGGGATTACATGGTGCCGGGGGCTTCAAGGTAGGTTGTGTTGTCCTTCGTAATGGATGATAGGGTCTCTTCAAATCCCATAGGCTTCCATTAGGTGTGTTAAACGCATCATTGTGCACATTGCAGAACCATACATGTACTGTATATAGAATACATATGGCTCTTAAGCATATGTAGTCAAGTTGAAAAGTAAACTTAAAAAAAAAAAAAAACTTTTCATGAGTGTGTTATTTTGCTGAGTGCCGTGCTTGTTCTATTTAATAGAAGATTAAGAGGGTCTCATTTTAATGTTTTAATAATGATTCCAGGGAACTCAGGGGTCACCTGGAGAGCTGGGTGGGACCGGAGTACAAGGAGAAACGGTACGTCTTTCTAAAGATGGGAGACAGGCTTCATTTAGACAGGCAGCCCAATTCTGATCTTTTTCCACAAATTGGTCTTTTGACCAATCAGGTCAGCTCTTTTACCAAAAATATCAGAATTGGACTGCCTGTGTAAACACAGCCATATTGCAGTATACTAGTGATCAATCCCACTTGTCATTGGTTTTATCATCATTGACTAACTTCTCTGTCTTCTTGCAGGGTGATCCAGGTCCACTTGGATATGAAGGAATTCCAGGATATACAGGAGTGAAGGTGAATATAATTTAATAATTTTCCACCAGAAACTCTTATTTTTCCATGTTCTCTCCTATGAATTATTACATTTTCAATAACATTTTATGCTTGTATTGTTTGTAGGGAGAAGAAGGGGCCTCCGGTGTTGAAGGACCTCCTGGGTCACAGGGAAAGCAGGTATGTTAAGAGCCACATCACACATGTTCACACCAAACCCCACTTGTAATAATAATAATAATAATAATACTGTATCTACAACCCAGTGTTAGTTTTGGCACTCTTTTTTAGATTTACTCTACTATTTCACGGAACCCAAACCGGCAGTGCGCCTGCGCCATCGTGCATAAATGTATTTTGTCCCCCCACACCAAACGCGATCAGGACACCCAGGTTAAAATATCAAAACAAACTCTGAACCAATTACATTAATTTGGGGACAGGTCGAAAAGCCCTAAACATTTATGGCAATTTAGCTAGCTAGCTTGCACTTGCTAGCTAATTTGTCCTTTTTAGCTAGCTTGCTGTTGCTAGCTAATTTGTCCTGGGATACAAACATTGAGTTGTTATTTTACCTGAAATGCACAAGGTCCTCTACTCCGCCAATTAATCCACACATAAAATGGTCAACCGAATAATTTCTAGTCATCTCTCCTCCTTCCAGGCTTTTTCTTCTCTTGACTTTATATTGCGATTGGCAACTTTCATAAATGAGGTGCATTACCGCCACTGACTTTGTTCATCTTTCAGTCAGCCACGTGGGTATAACCAATGAGGAGATGGCACGTGGGTACCTGCTTCTATAAACCATTGAGGAGATGGGAGAGGCAGGACTTGCATTGCGATCTGCATCAGAAATAGAACTGACTTCTATTTTAGCCCTTGGCAACGCAGACTCTCGTTGGCGCGCGCGAGCAGTGTTTTCTACATTTATTTTGCAACGCTCGCGCACACGACGCGAGCAGTGTAGTCAGCCTGTTAGTCATTTTGACTAAAATATCACATTTGTATTGTCTTATTAACCTATAGTCATAGCCGCGGGAAGTAGTTTGGGGGGGTGGACAAACTTTTTTTGCCAGCGCTGGTGCTGAAGACGGGTATATCAGTCTGCTAATACAGGACTATTAAAGGCCCAGGGCACTACTTTTGTGAAGAAAGTATATATTTTTCTATATATATATATTTTTTTTTTTTTTCAGCACTCCTACTTCCTGCAGCTATGCCTATAGTAAACATAAATCACTGATTTCCATGTGCACAAACAAACATAGCCTTGTCTTACCAACAGAGATTTAACCATAACATCATCCTATTCTCTTCCCAGCAGCAGAAATAGGACACACATAAGAATATGTAACAATGGCCATGTAAATTATTAATCTGGCCATGTAAATTATTAATTCAGGCTACATAGATAGTACATACAAAACAAACAGACTCATACAATGTCTATTTTTTTCTCTCCCTTGAGTATAGAAAAGTAGGCTGTCTTTGAATTTGTAGTCTCACTCAAACCTCCCACATTTCCCACAAACGTTTTATATACATTATATACTTGGGACTTGATTTGGACTCAAGGTTTAGTGACTCAACTAGAACACTGGGGGAAACAGTCATTAGCTCCTGTTCAATGTCATGAATAGTGCTTATCACTGAAAACTCTCAATCTCTCCAAATACTCTTGCCCAGTCCACTTAGTAGTCCGATTTTAGGAACAGAGATAATTTTTGTCTTATCTCATTTTAGTCAACAGTTTTTCACAGTCTATTTAGTCAGTTATAGTCTCGTCAATTGTCCCTGAAAAACAGGTGTTTGACGAATATTTTAGTCACTATTCACTAGTTTTTGATGAAATTAACACTGCTACAACCCATAAACCAATTGTAAATTCACTTTCTGCCACCTGCCAAGCCTTTATGCACGCACACAGAGAAATGAATACAATTTTATGTTGAGACGAGGCCATGGCGGAAAGATATGTTCTGGCACTTTGGCTCTTTCCACAAACAAACTTAGTACCTGTGGCCAGGTTTGGGATTAGTTTTAAGTATGCAAACCATAGCAACACAACAAATTGGGTTAGTAACGGTAGCACTTTCAACCCTAGTGATTTCCTAGAGGGAGGACCATCTGCAGGTCAGCTAACAAGGCAAGAAGTATCTTTCAAATGTCTCCTAATTCCACTGTAGATGAAGACGTCCTTAGTGAAACATTAAAACATCTCCGGTCACAACAAGCAGGAACAAATTGAAAGGAAAGTTGGTCTCATTTCAGTGAAACAGAATAAACATGTGGTTTGTCTTTACGTTGTCTTGGCAGGGTGTTGTAGGTGATCCTGGAGAGTCAGGAGTTGCTGGGGAAAAGGGAAAACCTGTACGTATGGCACCTAATCGGGTCTCTCATTTCTAAACATGCAAACAGTTCCTCTTCCACTGTATTCACCAACAACAACAATATATATTTACAGCATATGCAGTATACAAAGATGTACATGACTTAAATTACATATATATACACACATATATATATATATATATATATATATATATATACAGTGTGTGTATATATCAGTTATCAGTGATAACAACAGTCTCATTACTCAACTTGTTTGTCAACACCAGGGATCCCAAGGATCAAAAGGAAGATATGGCACCATTGGACAAAAGGTTAAATATTCTGACTGAAATTTACATTTCAATCTCAGAGATGAACAAGCATGGGCAAACTTTTAGTAACATCAATAACAATATATCTTCACAGGGCATTATAGGAGATCCTGGTTTGCCCGGGAGAGATGGGGACATAGGAATAGAGGTAGGTTCACTGTCTTGTATCATCCATGTTGCTGTTTACAATAGCAATAATATAAATAATAAATGCCATTTAGCAGACGCTTTTATCCAACGCGGCTAATGCGTTGACCTTGTGTACGGTTAATGCGTTGACCTTGTGTACGGTTAATGCGTTGACCTTGTATACGGTTAATGCTTTGACCTTGTGTATAGCACGATGGATGTGGACCCTATCTATTGTCTGTATCTGATCTGTGCTATCCTCCGTCCCTTCTCAAGGCTTACCAAGGACCCCAGGGCCCGGAGGGCAGAAACGGACAATTCGGAATAATGGTAACGGAACTATCTCATGAAACAAACAATACTTTTTCATTAGTTTGATTCATATACGGTAATAAAGGTATGTGGGTTTTACCCTCAACAGGGAGAGAAAGGAATGCTGGGGCCGGCAGGGGAGATGGGGCCTCAAGGCCAAACAGTAAGTACAGTTGGCTTTCACATCTTCACACGTCTCACTTTACGGAGCCATTGCATTTTGTATCGTCATGATAATGTGGCCGGTGACACTTTGCTTCTTGAAAGTCCAATATCTTGAAAACTTGACTTCTGACATGCAAAACATTTTTGGGAATGTATCGACAGTGCACCAATGAAAAAAATACCAAAATATTGTTTTTTGAGTGGAGTTTCCCTTTAAGAGAAAAGAAAGTAGTCCCTCTGCTAAATGTAAGACCTGTTTCTCTCTCCAGGGCCCCAGAGGTTATAAAGGATCAGCAGCAAAGCCAGGAAGACCCGGATTTATTGGACCCCCAGGACCTGTCGTGAGTGTTCCGGATGACTCTTTGTAAACTCTTTGAAATACAAGTTCATTCTCTGTAAACCACTAAAACATGTTGTTTCTCGAACAGGGGCATGTGGGAGTAGCTGGCCGGCCAGGGCCCAAGGTAAGCAACTTTATTCACCTACTGTACTGTGTTAGGACTTGATTAATGAAGTCAAGTGTCAAGACATTAATTAGTCAGAGTCTACACCTCGATAACATTACATTGTCTGTGGTATCAAAGCTAAGGTGGAACTGGTACCAATACCTATATAAGTGCCAGTGAGTTCGGATGACGTTCTTCAGAATTTTACATAAAAGCACATCTTCGAAATTAACTGACTTGATAATGAGACTTGCTACTGTATTCAACACAGTACCAACACTTTCCGACTATTACAAAACAGTCACAAAGAGGTCAAATGAAACACTAGCCTAGGGGTAGTCGACTAGTTCAGCCGCAGACGATTTTTGGAGGAGTGAATGTTCTGGAGTCCACATCTACAGTAAGACAACAACTAAGCCATTTATTTTTATACATGGGATTACTTCGGAACATATTTGCTAAATGAAACTCATTTTAGCCAAATTCCTGGTGATTTTACAGTCTTTTTGAGCAAACCAATCCCCCTATTTGAAGAACAAAAATCACTGGAGGGACGCCTTTTGCCAATAGCTGCACTAGATCAATATCCAGAGATGTACACAGACAAAATATATGACCTGTCCTTTCTGGTCTGATACATAGCAGCCTGATACAATGGCTATGTTACTGCTGCCAGTTCTTGTGGTTTCATGTGTCACCACTGAGAGATCTTCTGTAGCCCACTACCCCCCATTCACCTGTCAACAACCCCACGTCAACCCCCATGACCAGGGCGGAACAAACAAAGAAGCGGACGATTCACTTAGTTCTCCCCACCTGATTGGATATCCTGTTCTCTCGTGGCATGTTCACTAGCTGTGACACATTGGCTTTCCCAGAGCCTTGGCTCTTCATCCAGAATATCCTATTCTCTCCCCATCTGGACCGGAAGTTAACGTTGGTGCTAAACTTCCCCCAGGAGTCTGTTCACAGCCTGTTCTAGCTATTTAATTGGCTGCTGATACCAAACTCAAAGCTTGCTTTGTACTATGTGGTCTGGATGGGACCTGTTATAGGTGTTTACAGGATGCTTTTCTTACAATCCTCTCAATCACATGTGCCTTATTCGTTATAAAATCAATGCGTCGTTTCATGCATTAGGAAACATTCTTCCATGGTGTTAAACCACAGTCTCCCATTCCATAGAACCCCTGATGTAGTTAGATCAAACATCTGACTTCCAACTCGTTTTTTAGGCTTGATCTTGTCTGATGCGAGACAATCCCCACTGTACTGCAGTGCATAGCATCACTCCATTTTGGCTGCATCATTAGTTGGCTCGTAGTGGCGTCAGACTACAAAGTGTGTGTGAGTAAAACCATGGGCTTCTCTGTTCTCCTTCCAGTGTCAGCTCTCAAATCCGAATATAACCTATTTCAGGAGCCTTTCGTGCTGGCTTTAAAAGCGCTGAAAATGCTCAACGGATTAGGAAATGTATCAAGGGATTATAAGATGTAAATCATTATTTGCACAAACCTTTTTCTCGAAAGTCGGAATCATGTTATTTCATTTTATTATACACACAACCTCAATAATACTTAATAAAAAATAAAAAATAACACTTTCCCAGTAACACTAAATAGAGTTAGACATCAGATACTGAGTATAATTTTTATGCAGACTGATACATTTAAGCAGACACTCTTAACCAGATCCATTTTCAGAAGTGATAGATTTTTCACATAGTCAGCTCAGGGATTGGAACCAGCAACCGTTCATTTACTGGCCCAACACTCTTAACCGCTAGGTTACCTGCCGCCCCATAGACCATGGTTACATAGTCTAAAGGGAGACACGGAGTGGCCTGCTGTTAAAAACATAGAGCATGTTGGAACTTTAGGTCCCCGATAAACCAAAGTAGTTTTTTGCAGTATTTCTGAAGTGCATGTTCATTTGACATTTGCCATCCATCAGGACAGAGGCAAAGGACTCTGGAGACACATTCACTACACACATACACACACATACACACACACACACATCCTGACTACACACTAACACACACACTAACACACACTAACACACACACTAACACACACACTAACACACACACACACACACACACACACACACACACACACACACACACACACACACACACACACACACACACACACACACACACACACACACACACACACACACACACACACACACACACACACACACACACACACATCCTGCTCCTGGATGAGAAGAAGAAGAAGAAAGCAAATATTTGCGGGCCATCAAAGAGTAGTGGTGATGAATGGATGTGAGATAAACGCTGTCCTGAACATCAAATGAATTAGAGTCAAAGGAAATGCTGTGTTGCGTTTCAGTCCACGAGGACTACATGTTCAGACAGACAGACAGCCTGTGAAAAAGATGCCAGGCCATTCTAATCAAGTTTTGTTTCAATTGTATCTTCCAGGGAGATATAGGCATTGAAGGGATCCAAGGTGTCAATGGTGAAACGGTACTTATACTATTGCTTTGTTTTTTCATATACACATTTCATTATATTAAATTGTATCTACTTAATTTTGAGCAGTAGTCACGAAGCCCAAGTTATCTAACTGCATTCACTCTGGGGTTTCTTACAGGGAGAAAAAGGAGAAAAGGGCCCCAAAGGCGAGGTAAGATATCGTTTCTTTGCTTTGTAGTACAATAGTCACATAAAACAAAATGAAGACAACAGTCATTGCATAAGATGGATTATAGTCAAGATCTGGATTTCTGCACAGCCATGTCTTATTTCATGAGACATTTTACATATATTAGCAGACACTCTTATCCAGAGCATTGAGGGTTGAGTGCCTTGCTCAAGGGACCATTATTCACTTAGTCAGCTCTGGGATTTGAACCAGAGACCTCTCAGTTACTAGCCCAATGTGCTTAACCGCTAGGCTACCTGCACACAATGTCTCGTAATGCTGTGTCTAGTTATTCTAACAAATGAGCACTGTGTGAGAGAGATTGTTGTCCTGGGCAGCTTACTACCTAACCTATCAGTAGCTTGTGTATGTATTACAGAACATGTCCTTTGATGCTCTGTCTGTGATCTAGGTTGGAGACGCGGGTGCACAGGGTCCCCACGGTGGCCGGGGGAAGCGTGGGCCAGGGGGCGAGCCTGGACGCACAGGCCCAGTCGGAACAAAAGGGGTGCGTGGCGATGGAGGACCAGTCGGATTTCAGGGGCCGCCAGGGCCACCGGTAAGTACAGAGACGGCCATGTCCACCACGATCTGAAATGGTCAAGTAACTTACTTTGTTTTGGGCGAGTGCCATATAAACGTTTGAAATCGAAGTAGGCCTATTTATTGACTGTCTGGGTCTGAAATGGAAAAAAGGACGAAGTCAGTATTATCTTTACTCAGCTGTGACTCACATAGTAAAACACATAAAGTCACACATGCAGTGGATGACTCATCAACGCCTAGTCGTTAGAGAGACTGGAACCTGCTTTCAATTGTGTTGTATAAAGAACAATACTACTGGCTCCCATCAGTGTGCATGTTACTGTAGCACTGACTAATCCCTTAAAACAAGCCACCATATTTCCAACCTGCATCACAACAATATGCCAGCTACCAGAGGAGGCTGGTGGGAGGAGCTATAGGAGGATGGGCTCATTGTAATGGCTGGAATGGAATTAAACATGAGGTTTCCATATGTTTGATGTGTTTGATATTGTTCCATTTATTCAATTTCAGCCATTACAATGAGCCTGTCCTCCTATAGCTCCTCCCACCAGCCTCCTCTGCCAGCTACGTATCTACTGTTTTCTTTGAAAAAAGACATTTCACAGATACCCCACCCTAACCTCATCAAAGCTGTTCCGACAGACTTAGTCATTGTAGCGATTGGCATATTTAGAATATAATATTTGATTAGGATCTCCATTAGCTGTTGCCAAGGCAGCTTCTCTTCCTGGGGTCCACACAGAGATAAAACATTACATTAAACAAAACATTGTGCATTATACAAATTTATATTGCTCCATTACTGCATTACAATACTACGTTACATTACTAAGAATAATGTGTTGGTGTGTGTAGAATGTGTGTGTGTGTGTGTGTGTGTGTGTGTGTGTGTGTGTGTGTGTGTGTGTGTGTGTGTGTGTGTGTGTGTTTGTGTGTGTGTGTGTGTGTGTGTGTGTGTGTGTGTGTTTGTGTGTTTGTGTGTGTTTGTGTGTGTGTGTGTGTGTGTGTGTGTGTGTTTGTGTGTGTGTGTGTGTGTGTGTGTGTGTGTGTGTGTGTGTGTGTGTGTGTGTGTGTGTGTGTGTGTGTGTGTGTGTGTGTGTGTGTCTTCACAGTCTGCGTTGTGTTTTGAGGTTGTTTTATCTGTTTTTAAAGTAATGTTACTGCTAGCTTGAGTTACCTGAGGTGGGAGAGAGTTCCATGTAGTCATGGTTCTATGTAATACTGTGTGTTTCCTTGCCTCTGTTCTGGACTTGGAGACTGTGAAGAGACCTCTGGTGGCATGTCTTGTGGGGTATGTATGAGTGTCTGAGCTGGGTGTTAACCGATTGAACAGACAGTTCGGTACTTTTAACGTGTCAATACCTCTCACAAAGACCAGTAGTGATGCAGTCAATCTCTCCTCTACTTTGAGTCAGGGGAGATTGATGTACATGTTGTTAGACCATGTGTGGTATCAATGTGGTGTCGAGAATTCTTGTAAATGGTTTCTCATTAGTGTTGTTTTTTTTGTGACTCGCAGCAAGGGTTGCATTTTGTACGGCTGTAAATCTATAATGAGCCTAAACGAAATATTGTTGGCTGTGTTTTCTCACTGTTCATTACAGACACCCACCCATTTCCTCACAGAGCCCTGCATGCTGCTGGTTGTGCCAGCCTTGCCCAGCCTTTCCTGTTCTGTCATATTCCTTATCGGGTTGTCGTTGTCCCAAGTGATGGATGCAGTCATGATTTGTTTCCGCAGGGCCCAACCCTCTCCGCACAACACGTGATTGAGGTTTGCAAAAGAGTGGTGCTGGAACAGATGTCCACCTTTGCTAACTCGGTGAAGAGGACGTGTGCCGCCGTGTGCCCACTCTACGGAGACGTCCCCTTGGGTGCCCCCGGTCCCTCTGGACAAAAGGGACCCCCGGGACCTCCAGTGAGTGTCATATGTTAGAGGGTTACTATGCTGTCAGTGTGTGTGTGTGTGTGTGTGTGTGTGTGTGTGTGTGTGTGTGTGTGTGTGTGTGTGTGTGTGTGTGTGTGTGTGTGTGTGTGTGTGTGTGTGTGTGTGTGTGTGTGTGTGTGTGTGTGTGTGTGTGTGTTTATTCCTATAGACACTGTCTGTAGGAATAAATGAATATTAATTAATAGGTCATTTTGCTCAGGAACACTGTTGAAGTGCACACTCCATACGTTATTATGTTTCTGTGTCTCCCCGGGCCAAGTAAAATGCTTACATATTGGAAGCACTTGGGGTGAGAGAGCTGAAATATTTGGCAGTATAGGTTGGAATGAAAACATTCAGACTTTCCATGTTCCCGTGAAGACAAATAAGAAGTCGCAGAAGAGGCACTTGCTCTGTGTTGATCGGTTCTTGGAGGGATTCACCAGCATCCCTGGAGTGGAAAGCCTTTTCCACAATTATTAAGCATTAAGACAGACTCTGTTCATGTTTCCTATACTAACATTTTCAAACCACAGAGTCTTTCAAGTTCATAAAGACACAAATGTCTAAAAATACTCCTGTCAAGCCCCATGTTTTGGCCTGCGATAACCTTATCATGTAAATATCTCATGTTTTATCTCTGTCAAAGCTCACCTCACTTAAGAGTCTTTTGGTTGTTGTGTTTCTAGGGTGGTGATGGTATTGCCGGTGTGAATGGAGAGATCGGACAACCAGGATTCTATGGGGAGGTAGGAGACGCAGGCCAACAAGGACAGCCAGGTGAGAAATACTGTACAAATGAATGACTGCCAGAACGAAATTGATCTCATCATTCCTTTGATGCAATATCTGAAAATGTATGTCTATATATAAGCCATTGCTGTTCACCATGACAGTATGTTTAGATTAGTCGTTTCTATGACATGCAACAATACATATTTGTTGAAAAGTACACATAACTGGTTCTCATTTTGCCTACAAATATGCAAAGAAATACCATGACAACCAAAAGTTGAATGGAGCAGACGTAACATAGATAAACAGTCATATATAGAGAGAGAGTTGGGCCAATACGATTTCTGTCTTAACCTCCCGAGAGCGCCACTTTCTCCTCCTTAGCCATTGCTAAGCAATAATTGACACTTCCTGTGCTGTTTATTTCTCATAGTTTTCTAAACCTATGAAGATGTCCAGTAAAAACAGAATGTTTGTTGACACGACAACACAGTTTAGTTTATGCCTAATGCTAATCAATAAAAATGTCTGTGGGTCATTTCATAGGGAACTATCAGAGGCATTATTGTATTGTTACATCACCAACATTTCAAGAATAAAGGTGCTAACATGGCAGCTGTTCTAAAACCTGACCCAACTCTGTCTATATATATGGCTCTGAACTTAACTAAGTATTTCATTGTGTATGTTCTCTTGGGGAATTATAATGTATTGCTTTAGGGCCTAGCATGACTTCACACTTATGGTACATTCCCCAAGCCAAACTAATGAATATTTACAAGGCATTTTTATACATCTATCCGGTGATGATCTCAGTAACACACATGGTCCTTGATCAACATGAACTGCTTGTTCCTGTGTACCAGCTTAGTCCCAGGGGCATGCACTGTCAGGAGTGGCACATATCATGTGTTTTCCTGTTGTCCTTCATGCTGTGAAAACATTGTGTCTGGTTCCTAGGGGATCAAGGAGATCAAGGAGATAAGGGAGCAGAGGGCCATGGCCTACCTGGCTACATCGGAGACCAGGGACCAAAGGGTAACGCAACATTTCATTCTGCATTCTTTTCATTGTCTGAATAATGCTTTACAGCATAGCAAAGGGAATCCAACAACAGCTTTGATGGGCCCAGTTCTATTGTAATCATTATATAACAACAGATGCCGGTTTCTTGGTAAGCAGATGTTGCAGCATTTCATTTATTTACAATGAAAAGTAGATGGGAAGTCAATATAAAGTCTACTGCAAACTCTCAAAGCCGTGTAGTAGTTCGTAGGCACAGTCATTCTTTACCCACTGAAAATGAATTTCCATTTCTTTATCCACCAGGCCAACGTGGAAGACCTGGCAGAGCCTTCAATGGCACACCAGGACGAGAGGGCGAGAGAGGCCATGTAGGCCGGCCTGGACTGAGAGGTCACCCAGGACTACGAGGAGTCCCAGGCGTGTGTCAGACCACTGGGTGCGCTCTGCTAAACAACAACACAACCAACGGATCACCTCAGAATGCACCCCAGAGGTTGAGAAGACACCCATAGAGGCAAAGAGGAAACTTTTGACCAAGCTGCATGGATGTATTATGAAAGGGAGAGAGGAGGAGAGGGGGAGAGGTGGATTAGGGAGATGTGGATTGGGAGAGAGAAGAGATTTTTTATTGATACATGTATTCAAATCAAAGTCTAAATAAATGCTTCAATGTAAATATGCATCCAATCTCCACCCTGAATGACTGAGATACCCATTTGACTTTCTCTAAACAAATCTGTTGTAGAAACTTGTACTGTTGGCCTTAAAACAACACTCCATTCTCATGGTTCATTTGAAAAAGACACCAATAGCTACAGTATTATTTTTGTTAAAAATTCTGAAAGTTTATTTGACAAATTTTATTTAAACTGATCCTAGTTGTCTTCAAATATCACTGTTGTTTATAATAAAAGTCCAAAAAAGATTGCTAACTTGTTTTACTACAACATTTGCTCCACTGTTTATTTTTTATTACCATATATTATTGAGCTGTGTAGAATATAAAATCAAGCGTAAAATTCGTAATTAAACAAATTGTTCAGCAAAGTGTTTATCACAATTCTGTCGAGGCATGCTACATATCTAAATCCGAAACAATCAAAACCTCCCTGAATAGGCTTACATGATACTTGCATAATAATTTCCTAAAACATTAACATTTATTCCACCTCAGTTGACAACAGCCTCTGGCATCAGTTACACCATTGCTTAGGGCCACTATATGGCCAATATGCTGTAACCCAAAAGTTGCCGTTATTGCTAGCAGTTACTGTTAGCCAACAGTTACTCTTTTGGCTTGCAGCTATTACGAGCCAATGGTTACTATTACGGCTAGCAGCATGCTGTTAAAGCCAACTGTCTTTAATAACAGTTCGTGTCAGACAGTGAAACATTAGTTGCCATGAGCTGACATTAACTGTGAAATGATTATGTTATTTGATTATTATGACAATGTATGCCTTGTTTCTAGAGGGTTTAGGTGTTATCCAGAAGGCATAATGCTGTTTCGTTATGAAGTAACCAACAAAATGACCTATTGTAGTGGGAAGATCTGGAGCATAAATGTGAACCATAAAGAACAGTACACATTGTGTGCCTATTTTATTTATCTTCAGGCCTGGACAGCTATCGCTGCGTGCAGTATTCTGTATCTGGTAGATTGAGACTTTTATCTTGTTTAATTAATGAGTTCCATGCATTTTATTTTCATTCTGTAATGAAAGATTGTTCACTGCCTGTATGTTTCACAAGATGTTTGCTTGTATACCTTAAGTGGAAACATGTGGTTATGATTGTAGACAAACACGGAAACTAATCATAACTTTCACAACATCAACAGGTCTGTTTTCACGTTTGAGAATTCATCAACAATTGTGTTTGATGTGCTTCTGTTGGGAAATGTGTCTTTCACTCATATGCAAAATACAATCAAAATACAGTAGCAAGAAAAAGTATATGAACCCTTTGGAATTATCTGGATTTCTGCATACATTTTATATAAAATTTTATCTGATCTTCATCTAAGTCACAACAATAGACAAACACAGTGTGCTTAAACTAATAACACACAAGTTATTGTATTTTTCTTGTCTATATTGAATACATCATTTAAACATTCACAGTGTAGGTTGGAAAAGATTGGAGATTTTGGTTAGAGCTGCCCTGTCCCATAAAAAACACACACAACATTTGAATTTGCTATTCACAAGAAGCATTGCCTGATGTGAACCATGCCTCGAACAAAAGAGATCTCAGAAGACCTAAGATTAAGAATTGTTGCCTTGCATAAAGCTGGAAAGGTTACAAAATTATCTGTAAAAATCAGTCCACGGTAAGACAAATTGTCTATAAATTGAGAAATTTCAGCAATGTTGCTACTCTCCCTAGGAGTGGCCATCCTGCAAAGATGACTGCAAGAGCAAAGTGCAGAATGTTCAATGAGGTTAAGAAGAATCCTAGTGTCAGCTAAAGACTTAGATAAATCTCTGGAAGATGGTAACATCTCTGTTGACGAGTCTACAATACGTAAAACACTAAACAACAATGGTTGCAAAAGAGCACCTGGATATTCCACAGTGCTACTGGCAAAATATTCTGTGGACAGATGAAACTGAAATTGTGTTTTTTAGAAGGAACACCCAACACTATGTGTGGAGAAAGAAAGGCACAGCACACCAACATCAAAACCTCATCTCAACTATAAACAATGAATTCCCAAGTTTATCAAGACATTTTGCAGGAGAATGCAAGGCTATCTGTCTGCCAGTTGAAGCTCAACAGAAGTTAGGTGATCAACACGACAACAACCCAAAATACAAAAGTAAATCAACAACAGAATGGCTTGAACAGAAGAAAATACACCTTCTAGAGTGGCCCAGTCAGTCCTGACCTCAACCCCATTGAGATGCTGTGGCATGACCTCAAGAGAGCAGTTCACACCAGACATCCCAAGATTATTGTGGAACTGAAACAGTTTTGGAAAGAAGAATGTTCCAAATTCCTCCAGGCCGTTGTGCAGGTCTGATACGCAACTACAGAAAACGTTTGGTTGAGGTTATTGCTGCCAAAGGAGGGTCAACCTGTACTTTTTCCAACCTGCACTGTGAATGTTTGCACAGTGTGTTAAAAAAGACATGAAAAATGGTTTGTGTGTTATTAGTTTAAGCAGACTGTGTGTGTCTATTGTTGTGACTTAGATGAAGATCAGATAACATTTTATAAACAACTTATGCAGAACTCCAGGTAATTCTAAAGGGTTCACATACTTTTTCATCCCACTGTATATAGAAAAATATTTGGCAGCTAGAAATCAAAACTGGATGGTCTTCAGCGATAGATGGGAGGGGTTGAGGGTAGCTGAAGGCTGGAACTAAAAACAAACAAAAGATAACTAATGTAAAATATACTGTCCGTAAAATGTATATAGTAGGTATAAGCTGGAAGCAGAAGCATAAGTGTTGTTGTCCATTAGTTTACTCCAATTAGGGGAGGGCTGGCAGGGTTAGGGGAAAATAATAAAGAAGGAATACATATTTTAAAATATATATATATTTAAAATAATATATATACTGTATTTACAAAATATATATATACAAATATTGGAAATTATATACAAATATATTGTTAGAAGCCACAATCTATCTGCAATATTAAAGCTGATCTACCCACTAAAAAACGAACAAAACAAAACAATCATTCTTCTTCTTCTCTTTCCTGAGTGTAAGTTAACATGAGCATGGGTTACCAGTGGTGGAAAAAGTATCCAATTGTCATACTTGAGTAAAAGTAAAGATACCTTAATAGAAAATAACTCAAAGTGAAAGCCACCCAGGAAAATACTACTTGAGTAAAAGTCTGAAAGTATTTGGTTTTACTTAAAGTATCAAAAGTAAATGTATTTGCTAAAATATACTTAAGTAAAACTATAAATCATTTCAAATTCCTTATATTAAGCAAAACAGTCAGCACCATTTTCAAGTTTTTTTCTATTTACAGATAGCTAGGGGCACACTCCAACACTCAGACATCATTTACAGATAGCTAGGGGCACACTCCAACACTCAGACATCATTTACAGATAGCTAGGGGCACACTCCAACACTCAGACATCACTTACAGATAGCTAGGGGCACACTCCAACACTCAGACATCATTTACAAACGAAGCATGTGTGTTTAGTGAATCCGCCAGATCAGAGGCTGTAGGGATGACCAGGGATGTTCTCTTGAGAAGTGTGTGAATTGGACCATTTTCCTGTCCTTGCTAAGCATTCAAAATGTATGGAGTAAAAAGCACATTCTTTAGGAATGTAGTGAAGTAAACGTATAAGTTGTCAAAAATATAAATAGTAAATTACAGATACCCCAAAAAACTACTTAAGCAGTACATTCAAGCATTTTTACTTTAGAATTTTACTCCACTGTGGGTTGCTATTACTATGCACTATTCTCTGTTACAAATACCAGGCCCAGTGAATGGAGACAGAAACAGGTCCTCTGGGGGACCACATAAGGATCTCTTCTGTCTCCATGTACTTCTTTACAGTGTGTTTCCTGGCTCTTGTCTGTGGGTTTTTCCTTCCATATGAGAGACCCACCTAGGTGGCCATCCTATTCTCCCATCCTCTTGATGACACCTCGGCTGTGGATGCAGGCCTGCAGCCTCCCGGCCTGCAGCCTCCCGGCCTGCATCTTTCTCTTCTGTAGTGTTCCTTCAGTTCAGAGGATGTTCTGTTCTGTCCTGGCCAATTCTCTCCATGGAAAGTCTTGTTATTATTCCACTCCGGAGTCTCTCCGTCAGCCTGATCACTCGCCTCAGCAACGCATCACACGAATCTTTGTGGCCAACCGCACAAGTGATCATGTTAATTGCCGTTTATTGCATGGAATTATAAACCACTACCGCTCCACCGATGCACAGTGCCAACAGAAAGAAGCTGGTTTGCTATGGTAAGGTTCAAAGTGAGGGTAGTGAAATAAAGTTTTAAAGGGAGGGAGTGTAACGTCTGTAGAGTGATGGGTGTGGAGTCAGACGCAGAGAGCAGAAGGTAGACGGGAAAAACGCTTTAATGTCCTTTCGGCTAGTAACCAGTTAACATCATGGGTGAAGCCCAAAACACAGGTGCAACAAACCCAAAACCATAGTTACTAAAAAACCCGGACAGCGAAAACCCAAAAGAACTCAAACACCACATACGTCAAAATAACAACAAGCCCGCACAAACACAAGTGGGCTAAACTAACTTAAATAACACCCATCCCAAAACCCCAACAAGGAACAGGTGAAAACAATTAGACAAAAACAAACGAAAAGGAAAAAGGGATCGGTGGCAGCTAGTAGACCGGTGACGACGACCGCCGAGCGCCACCCGAACAGGAAGGGGAGCCACCTTCGGTGGTATTCGTGACAGGGAGATGCTTTATTTCGACCTCAGTTAACCACGAAGAACCGTTGGAATGGGCTCTGTGGATCTTACATTAACAAGCCAACAGAACAAAATTAACCTGTGTTATTGTACAAGGACTCCAAAATGTCTGAGGAAAATAATCTGATCTTCTTTTGGGATATTTTCCCCCCTTTTTCGTGATATCCAATTGAGATACAATCTTGTCTCATCGCAGCAACTCCTCAAAGGGCTTGGGAGAAGCAAAGGTCGAGTCATGCGTCCTCCGAAACATGACCCGCCAAACCACACTCCTTAACACCTGCCCGCTTAACCTGGAAGGCAGCAGCACCAATGTGTCAGGGGAAACACTGTTGAACTGACGACCAAAAGGCAGCCTGCAGGCACCCAGCCCGCAAGGAGTCGCTAGAATGCAATGAGCCATGTAAAGCACCCCCGGCCAAACCTTCACGACGCTGGGCCAATTGTGCACCACCCTATAGGACTCCCACTCACGGCCGGTTGTGACACAGCCTGGGATTAAACCCAGGTCTGTAGTGACACCTCAAGCACTGCGATAAAGCGCTTTAAACCGCTGAACCACTCGGGAGGCCAAAAATAATATGATCTCATTGATATCATTAATTATACTGAAAATGATCAAAATAAAGAGAGTTGAACACTCCATATATACACAAGCTACCAGGGTAGGCTATTTTGGGGCTTCCCAAGTTTCCTTGAAATGTATAGCTGTGTGTCATCTGCATAGCAGTGAAAGTTGACTTTGTGTTTCCGAATGACATCACCAAGAGGTAGCATATATAGTGAATAGTGGTCCCAGAACGGAACCTTGAGGAACACTGAAACTTACCATTGATTTGTCAGAGGAAGTACCATCTACAGAGACAAATTTATATCTTTCCGATAGATAAGATCAAAAACAGGCAAGAACTTTTACAAAGGGGACCATTTACAGTTTTCAATCTCTCCAAAAGAATGTGGTGAGCGAAGGTGTTGAAAGAGGCACTAAGGTCTAGGAGCACGACGACAGATGCAGAGCCTTTGTCTGACACCATTAAAATGTAATTTATCACATTCAAATAAAATCAAATTCTATTTGTCACATGCGCCAATTACAACAGGTGTAGACCTTACCTTGAAATGCTTACTTACAAGCCCTTAACAAACAATGCAGTTAAATAAATAGAGTTAAGAAAATATTTACTAAATAAACTAAAGTGAAAAAAATATGTTAGATTTAAAAAATATAATAACTCAAGAAAATTACACAACAATAATGAGGCTATATACAGGGAGTACTGGTACTGAGCCAATGTGCTGGGGTACAGGTTAGTTGAGGTAATTTGTAAAGTGACTATGCATAGACAATTAACAGCGAGATGCAGCAGTGTAAAAACAAAGGGGTGGGGGGTCAAATAAATAGTCCGGGTGGCCATTTGATTAATTGTTCAGCAGTCTTATGGCTTGGGGGTAGAAGCTGTTAAGGAGCCTTTTGGTACCATTTGCAGTGTGATAGCAGAGAGAATAGTCTATGACTTGGTTGACTGGAGTCTTTGACAATTCTTAGGGCCTTCCTCTGACACCGCCTAGAGTATAGGTCCTGGATGACAGGAAGCTTGGCATCAATGATGTAGGGCTGTACGCGCTACCCTCTGTAGCGCCTTACGGTCAGATGCCAAGCAGTTGCCATACCAGGCGGTGATGCAACCTGTCAGGATGCTCTCGATGGTGCAGCTGTAGAACCTTTTGAGGATCTGGGGACCTATGCCAAACCTTTTCAGCCTCTTGAGGGGGAAAAGGTATGTCGTGCCCTCTTCACAACTGTCTTGGTGTGTTTGGACCATGACAGTTTGTTGGTGATGTGGACACCAAGGAACTTGAAACTCTCGACCCGCTCCACTTCAGCCCCTTCGATGTTAATGGAGGCCTGTTTGGGCCTCCTTGTCCTATAGTCCACGATCAGCTCCTTTGTCTTGCTCACATTGAGGGAGAGGTTGTTGTCCTATCACCACACTGCCAGGTCTCTGTCCTCCTCCCTATAGGCTGTCTCATCGTTGTCGGTGGTACTATGATGGGGACTAAAACCAGACTGTAGAATTTCATATACATTATTTGTCTTCAGGAAGGCAGTGAGTTACTGAGCAACAGCTTTTTTTATTGAGAGGAATAGGAGATTCGATATAGGCCGATAGTAAAAAAAAAAAAGATCCTTGTCCAGGTTTGTTTTTTTCAGGAGAAGCTTTATAATAGCCACTTTTAGTGAGTTTGGTACACAGGGAGCAATGTATTAAGTTCAACAGGAAGTGTCTCTTGCAGTAGTTTAGTTAGAATAAGTTCCAGTAGACAGCTGGAAGTTTTAGAGGCCATGACTATTTTTGTGAATGTGTCGAAAGATACAGGATAAAAAAACTTGAGTGTCTCTATTGATACAATTTCATGGAAGTTTGTTGCAGACCCAGAACAACTGAGTTTTGAAGAAATACATATATTCAAAGAAGAGTTTGTTTTCTAATGTTCATGATCTTTTCATGGAAGAAGTTCACAAACTCATCACTTCTGAAGTGAAGGCCATCCTCACTTGGGGAATGCTGCTTTTTACACGTCCTCCAGACGTGACACTTTGTATTCAGGTCAAAGATTTCAATCTTGGTTTCATCAGACCAGAGAATCTTGTTTTTCATCGTCTGAGAAGCCTTTAGTTGTCCTTCTGGAAGGTACTCAGAGGAACTCTGGAGCGCTGTCAGAGTGAACATCGGGGTCTTGGTCACCTCCCTGACCAATGCACTTATCCCCCGATTGCTCAGTTTGGCCGGTGGCCAGCTCTAGGAAGAGTCTTGGTGGTTCTAAATTTCTTCAATTTATGAATGATGGAGGCCACTGTGTTCTTGGCAACCTTCAAAGCTGCAAACATTTTTTAGGTACCCTTCCCCAGATCTGTGCCTCGACACAATCCTGTCTCAGAGCTCTACGGTCAATTCCTTTGACCCCATGGCTTGGTTTTTGCTCTGACATGCACTGTCAACTGTGGGATCTTATATAGACATGCGTGTGCCTTTCCAAATCATGTCCAATCAATGGAATTTACCACAGGTGGACTCCAATCAAGTTGAAGAAAAATCTCAAGGATGATCAATGGAAACAGGATGCACCTGAGCTCATTTCGAGTCTCATAGCAAAGGGTCTGAATACTTACGTAAATAAGGTATTTCCAAAACCTGTTTTTGTTTTTTTGTTGTGGGGTATTTTGTGTAGATTGATGAGGATTTGTGTTTATTTAATCCATTTTAGAATAAGGCTGTAACAAAACAAAATGTGGATAAGGGAAGGGGTCTGAATACTTTCTGAATGCACTGTATATCCGAGAGATTTCATTTATTTTTGACATGCATTTAGCCCCTTAGTTTTGACACTAAACTTGGTCCATATACTGTACATCCATTTGTTTTTAAACGGGTACCAGGGGACATTCAGACGAGTCTTGTGAGGCTTGTGGGCGTCCTAGACGACGAAACGACGAACACCATCATGTTTGTGAGTTTCGTCTTTCCATAGAGGGGTAGTTTGTAGGCCGAACCATTCGGATGCTACAGACAATTTAGTGAGAAGACCGATTTTTGGGATGTCTCATGGTCTGACCAACACCACTTTAGCTTTGCCACCTTTTACCGCGGATGCGGAAGTGCGACATCGGCGCATGTGGTAGATTGAGATGCATCCAATGCAGATATCTTTAGCTTAAACTGATGGATCTTGATGGGGATGTTTTTATTATGCTAGTTAGATTTCAGCGGGGCCATGGAAATGGACTCTAGGGGGTTCCGTGATTTTTGTAGCACGACATCCTTGGGTAGGTGGATGGAGTCTGGAAGGGCATCTAGGGATGTTTAGATTGTCTGAGAATTGATGGTGCTGCTTTTGATCATCCTTGGTTTTTTAAAGAAAATTATTTGTTGAGATTGAAAACTTAATAAAATGGTGGTTCGATAGTCCAGGATTATGACGAAAAACATTTAGATCCACAATATCTATTCCAAGGGAAAAAACTAGACCCAGGGTAGACCCTGAGTCGATGATGGCTGCGAAAGCCTTTTGGAGTGGGTCTGTGGACTTTTCCATGTGAATATTGAAGTAAAAAAACGTGAATATTATCTGGCCTGACTACGAGGCCCGATAGGAATTGAGGAAACTCAGTGAGGAACGCTGTATACGGCCCAAGAGGCCTGTAAACAGTAGATATAAAAAGTGATTGAGTAGGATGCATAGATTTCATGACTACAACCTCAAAAGAAAAAAACACTCTTTTTTTTATAATTGAAATTTACTGTCATAAATGTTAGCAACACCTCCGCCTTTGCGGGATGAGCGGGGGATATGGTAACTAGTGTAACCAGATGTTGATAGATAAGATGAGAGCACCCCTCCAGCTAGGATGGAGTCCATCACTCCACAGCAGGTCAGGCTTGGTCCTGTTTGTGGGTGAGTCCCAGAAAGAGGGCCAATTATCTGCAAATTCAATCTTTTGGGAGGGGCAGAAAAGAGTTTTCAACCGATTGAGTTGTGCGAGTCTGCTGCAGAGCTCATCACTACCCCTAACTGGGAGGGGGCTAGAGACAATTTCTCGATGCTGACACGTCTTTCTGGCTAAGTTACACTCTGAAGCGATGTTGAGCTTGGTGACCTCTGACTGTTTCATCCTTGGCGCTGATGTGGATAACAATATCCCTGTACTCTTTACACTCAGCAGTTTTCTCCTCAGCCAGCACCATCGTCAGATTAGCCTTTACATCGGTAGCCCTTCCCCGTCATAAACAATGTTTGACCGCTGGATAATTCTTTTTAATTGTAATATTGCGGGTAATGGAGTTGTCAATGACTAGGGTTTTCAATTTGTCAGAGCTAATGGTGGGAGGCTCAGACCCCATAACGGGTAGAGGAGAGACCTGAGAAGGCTCTGACTCAGATTCCTTGCTTAGTGGGGAAAACTGGTTGAAAGTTTCTATCGGTTGAATGAGCAACACCGGTTGAGCATGCTGAGAGTTGGTACTACCTGTACTTACTGGACAAAACTAAGACGTTGGGAAATGTATTTAATGCAAAGTTTGATTAAATGGCTTTCAATAGTAAAAAGATAAAGTTTGGCAGGTAGCCAAGCAGCAACAAACAGCACAGCAGCACGGCGACAATGCTGTGTGACGGAAGTGACATATGGGTGGTCCCCGGTATCCAAAACAGCAGAGAATCTGAGCATCGCACTTCAACGCTCTTAGTTGTTGTGGAAATTGACCCAGTATGCTGTTTACTTTCTGCATGTAAGTCATATCGCTGACTCTACCTTCAAGATGGAAAAGTGGTCGTCCAAAGAGAGAGAGGGTATACTACAGTTGGTGTACCAGCCAACTGTATACTACAGGGTATACTACAGTTGGTGTACCAGCCAACTGTATACTACAGGGTATACTACAGTTGGTGTACCAGCCCTTCCATCCCAAGTATACTATAGGCTACAGTATGTAAAGATAGTAGGTCCTCACTAATGTTTAAGGTTTGTCATTTATTTGAAAAATACACATATGATATGATACAACTATATTCAAAGTAATTTGGCTACATTTACAAAATCAAGATTAAGATGAAGATCACTTTATTGGTCAATAGCACACAAGGTCCAAACGAAATTTGACTTCCGCTTTGAACCCACCCCTCCGAAAGATACACATGCATACACATACATATAACTTTTGGGGGGGGGGGGGGGAACCAAGCTAATTGCATAATCATACATGTATGTCTTTCATGCATCCCTGCTATTTCCCTTGTGTGACCTAGAAACCCTTAACCTCACAATGTTCCCTTCTCCCTGGTTCTTCCTCTAGGGCCTCCAAATCATCCAGAATGCTCCTAGCTGTAAATTTCACATTTCGATAGCTAGAATGACAGGACTCCCAGAGATGTTCAAGTTTTCCAGGTGTTCCCGTTTAAATGTCATCCGTCAGTGTAAACCACAGATTATCCATTCGTCAAATGTGGAACTAGGTTGCCAGAAGATTGTCAGCAGGTGGGCGCTCTACCACAAGGGTGTGCCGAGACACAGGGTCTCTCAGGTCTGATTCAGGAAGCCTCTGCTGCTTGGCTTCAGAACAAGAACATGTCTAATGGACTTTTTAAAGAAACTCTCTGTGCGACATTGGAGGGTTCTGAGCAGCTGAAATATAGTAGTATGTTGGTTCAACTTTCAAGCAATTGAATGATGGGTTTATGTTTGATGGGTATAACATTAATACTTGTTACAATTGCTAATAATGGTGCTTGTGAGTGTCCAGTGTTTTCCTTTAGGATGACTGTGATGATGCCTTTGCTGTGTCAGTAGTTTCCTGTTCATTAGACAAAGTACCTAAACATTTTCATTGGGACCCTTAAAGCTGTGAGGTCATCAAAATGTAACATGTCTGGTCAAGTTTGGGAATGCACTTTCCGTCTTTACACTGCCATTTCAGTTGTTACAGAATACAGCCATGTTGTTACAGTGAGAAAATAATACAAATTCAATAGTACGCTACAATGGCGTCATCATTTGTGATTGATGAACTTCTGACCCATCGGCTGGTGATCCTACCATATAAAACACCATATTTCTGAAAATGCTGGCCAAATCAAGGGTGCATGTATGCGCCAGGTATAAATTTGGCTCTAGATGCCCCCCTATCACAGCACAATCATGTCAAAAATGTAAGCAGTGTTTCATTACATCATTACATCAGGTCACAAGATTGCAGATGAGACGACAGTGGTAGGCTTGATCACCGACAACAACGAGACAGCCTATAGGGAGGAGGTCAGAGACCTGACCGTGTGGTGCAATGTGTCAATGTGTTCAAGACAAGGGAGATGATTGAGGACTTACGCATGGTGTCCCCGGTTCGCCAGCATAGCCCAGTGCGGGCTATTCCACCTCGCCGCACTGGCCTGGCTACGGGGAGCATTAAACCAGGTAAGGTTGGGCAGGCTCGGTGCTTAAGAGCTCCTGTACGCTTTCGTGGTCCGGTATATCCGGCGCCACCTCCTCGCCCCAGCCCAGTAACACCAGTGCCTACACCACGCACCAGGCTTCCTGTGCGTCTCCAGAACTCTGTTCCTCCTCCACGCACTCTCCCTGTGGTGCGTGTCTCCAGCCCGGTACCACCAGTTCCGGCACCACGCACCAAGCTTACTGTGCGTATCCAGAGCCCTGTACGCACTGTTCCTTCTCCCCGCACTCGCCCTGAGGTGCGTGCCCTCAGCCCGGTACCACCAGTTCCGGCAACACGCACCAGGCCTACTGTGCGCCTCAGCAGGTCAGCAGGTCTGAGCCCAGCGCCATCTGAGCCATCCGCCTGCCCAGCGCCGTCTGAGCTGCCTGCCTGCCCAGCGCCGTCTGAGCTGCCTGCCTGCCCAGCGCCGTCTGAGCTGCCTGCCTGCCCAGCGCCGTCTGAGCTGCCTGCCTGCCCAGCGCCGTCTGAGCTGCCTGCCCAGCGCCGTCTGAGCTGCCTGCCAGTCATGAGCTGCCCGCCAGTCATGAGCTGCCACCCAGTCATGAGCTGCCACTCAGTCATGTGCTGCCACTCAGTCCGGAGCTGCCACTCAGTCCGGAGCTGCCATTCAGTCCGGAGCTGCCTCTCTGTCCTGAGCTACCTCTCTGTACTGAGCTACCTCTCTGTCCTAAGCTACCTCTCGGTTCGGAGCTGTCTCCTCAGTCTGATGGGGCCCTTTGTGAGGGTTCCTAGGCCAAGGTCGGCGGCGAGGGTCGCCACTCAAAGGACGCTAAGGAGGGGGACAAAGACAATGGTGGAGTGGTGTCCTCGTCCAGCGCCCGGAGCCGCCACCGCGGACAGATGCCCACCCAGACCCTCCCCTAGAGTTTTAGGGGGTGCGTTCGGAGTCCGCACCTCAGGAGGGGGGTACTGTCACGTTCTGACCATAGTTCTTGTGTGTTTTGCTTGTTTTAGTGTTGGTCAGGACGTGAGCTGGGTGGGCATTCTATGTTGTGTGTCTAGTTTGTCTGTTTCTATGTTTGGCCTAATATGGTTCTCAATCAGAGGCAGGTGTATTGTGTTGTCTCTGATTGGGAATCATATATAGATGGCTTGTGTTGTGGTTTGTGGGTGGTTGTTTCCTGTCTTTGTGTTTTCTCTGCACCAGATAGGGCTGTATTGGTTTGCCACATTTGTTATTTTGTATTTGTTGTAAGTGTTCACTGTTTATCGTTTTATTAAACATGTTGAGCACTGGCTACGCTGTGTGTTGGTCCGATCCCTGTTACACCCTTTCTTCTCGTGAAGAGAGGGAAGGCTGCAGTTACAATCGTCAACTAGAGTTTTTCTTGAGCGGATGGTCACGGGGCCAGAACATAATTACACATAATTTGTAGACTGCAAATTGACCGCAAGAAGCCCAAAAATAACGTAATATTTGACTAAACGTAATCATTTCAAACCCAGCGTACATTTGTAAACGACCACATCTATCTCTCTATTATGCATGGGAATACTTTGGAACAGACTTCCAAATTCAAAATCACTTGGAGCTGATTTTCTGGTGTTTCTATAGTATTTTATGTCAAAAAATATATAAAACAATTGCTCAGAAAACTTGGGAGGCCAAATAATATCACCAGCGGGCCAAATTCGGCCCGTGGGCCACCTATTGGGAAACCCTGTCCTACAGCATCTGGACAGCATTTCATGTGTATCTTAGTTATTATACTGAATTTTTGGTTCCCTTAGGTCAGGTTGTGAAATGATCTTGATGTGTACAATGTGTGTTTTTATTCTCATGAGAATTACATTGTGAAGGCCTAACATTGTGTATTCTGGGCTGCCCTGAGAGTATTTCAGCCTGTATGCTGAAACTGCCCCCGTTAATCATTGCAATACTGAGGTACAGAAAGCCAAAATGGAGTCATTAGTTGATGCAGGATGCTGCAGAGTTATGAAACTCAAAGAAATATGACAAACTGAAGTCTACAACAACATTCTCAAATGATATCAGATTTGGTTGGACATTTTTGATGAGTTTCAGCTGTAAGACTAGGCTACTAGGAACGGTACCATATCACAGTCATTTTATGCACCTTGTTCATTGCTCACTTGTACAACATGATCTCCTGCTGTCCAACTTGGTAAGCCCTTTCCATGAGCACACAATAGGAAAATGACAATGGGCAGATGGAGATATGGAGAACAACGGAATATGAAAAACAACAGAACAGAACGCCAGTTACCAAGCCCGAGGTTTGGTCCCAGCATGTGAAAGCCTGTAGCTTTATCTAGGACCCACCCTGGTTCCTGGAACCCTCAGGACTTCATGTGTATACCCTCAGCCCCCACACACAATCCTGTCCTTTTGACTACTATTTTTCTCCTGGCACTGACAGAAAGAGGCTGTCTCTCTCAGTATTTCTTATCTGTCTCTCTCTTTTAGCCTGGATAATTAAGAGTGGCTGTTGGTCAGTAATAGTCGGAGAAGACCCAGAGAAAAGAGAGAGAGGGAGAGAGGCAGAGAGAGAAAGAGGAGGAGAGAGAGGGGTAGAGAGAAGGGGGAGGGAGTGAGGTGAAGAAAGTGAAAGGGAAGAGGGGGAGAGCAAGAGAGAGGGGAAGAAAGTGAGAAGGGGAGGCAGGGGGAGAGAGGGGAAGAGAGAGGCAGAGAGAGAGAGAGAGAGAGAGAGAAAGAGAGAAAGAGAGAGAGAGAGAGAGAGAGAGAGAGAGAGAGAGAGAGAGAGAGAGAGAGAGAGAGAGAGAGAGAGAGAAAGAGAGAGAGAGAGAGAGAGAGAAAGAGAGAGAGAGAGAGAGAGAGAGAGAGAGAGAGAGAGAGAGAGAGAGCGAGAGAGAGAGAGAGAGAGAGAGAGAACTGGAAAGTGAATGGAAAGGGCAGGCTTTCAGTCACAGGAGGAACATTTGGTGCAGTGCTGAAACTTCTTCCCCAAACACAGCTTCTTCTTCTACCTAGACCTTGCCACGGTTATGGCCACAGGACACATATGAGAAGGTGACGGGGGACACTGACACTCGGACTACACTAACCTCTGGTAACTTTTTTTTTTTGGGGGGGGGGGGGGGGGTTTGCTTTTGCCATTTTTGGAAAACTACATTTTGTACACTTGTTGATTTTGTGTCTGCAAGGGCCTTTGATGCCAATACTTTTATCTACGGTATGCTAAAGCATGATTCATGTTTAAATTAGGAAACAGATTGTTTCTTGTTTGAAATGTGTTTATTATTCAATTGTTTAATGCATTGTAAAGCAAGTTGTACCGGTTGGATCCTTTTGGGAATTAGACTAAGTATGAACTTTCAGTACAATTTCAGATCATTCTGGTTTTTGAGTGTGTTTCAGTGTGTTGTAGCTTTCACTGAAGCTTTGTGCTTTATCAATGTCTCAATAGATGTGATAATCTACTAGTGTTTAGATTGCTATGATCTGAGCGGCTGCAGCGGCAGACAGCAGGTAGCATACTGAAGACATTAGGAGCAGTTATCAGTCCCTTGTTTGTGCCTCTGTCATATGCAAAGAATGAATGGAATTATTTAACTGAACTCTGGTTGGCGCTCGACTCAGTCTCTTCTCATAAACAGAACAAAAAGTTGAGGGAACAAAATCCATAGAAATACCAAGATCAGGGGGTTTGCATAAATTGCTTCTGTGAGTGTGACAGATTTATATAAAACAAAAGTTAGGCAATCCCAAAAGTAAACCCCTAGCCTGTAGCTCATTCTAAAATAGGAACATATTGGATGATAATATACCCCTCCCAGGCTCCAAGTGGTTTAGTCTACTGTGATGATATGGGTTCATGGTTTTGATTATTTGATTTGATTTCAAGGGAGAGCTAATATAATGTTTTGGCTTTTCCCTTGGTGCCTGAGGATCTTGGCAGTAATTAACGCTCCCCTTACCTTGGCAAAGTTGTAGTCAATGATGTATATAAACCCTGGATTGCTGATGATATGTATTGGCCAAAGAGAGGCTTTGAAACGACCAGTCTGCCATATTGGCACTCCCCAGAAGAAGCAGTCCTCCACAGGAATGAATGGAATTCTACAGTATTTAAATTAAATGTTTTAAGGACAAAATTACATGTATTTAAAGGTCCAATGCAGCCATTTGTATCTCAATATCAAATAATTTCTGGGTAACAATGAATAACTTACTGTGATTGTTTCCTATTAATATGGTCATGAACAAAAAAAATGCTTCTTAGCAAAGAGTAATTTCTCAAGCAAGAATTTTGCTAGGACTGTCTGGGAGTGGTCTGAGAGGGGAGGGATAACTGAAAAACTATCTATTGGCAGAGAGCGTTGGAATTCCCATCAAAACATTTCAGGCGGTATATTCAAACAGCTCTTACACTAAAAGGGCATTATCATAATTTACTGAATTTCAAATTATTATTCCAACCTCAGTGTGGAAATATGTACATTTTTTACTGCAGAATTTTTGTTTTTGTAGTGGGGAAAGCAACAAGCGATACTTTAAGGAATATTTCTAAATATATATTTTTTTCTGTTTAGCTAACATAATAAAATGTATGTAATACATTTGATAATAAAGCTGGCAAAACAAATGAAGGTGTAAAAATAAATGTATTTATATAGCTTCCAAAATATTTTTTACAATGGTGGCAGAGTGGCTTCCAAACAGCTAGTCAGTCAGCTAGTGTACATACTGTTTAATTCATTGGTTGTAGTACATGCTGAACAGCAGCTGTTGATTTTGGGATGGAATAACTTTTAATTGCATTTTTTAAAGCAGTTCAGTCCAAAATGCAATGGTTGACATATTAAACACAGTAATTTAAGACAGCAGGTGCTAATGTTTAAATCGCTATTCTAGTAGGTGCACATTAACTTCCCCAAGTAGCTTTGGATTTGTGAAAACAACATGTCAAATGTATCCCTAACAACAACTCCATGAATCAGAAGAACATAGCAACCAAAAAGGTTAGGGTAAGAAGCAGATGAAGGAACCAGAACATCCGTAAATGATCATCCATATAAGTTTGTGTTTTCGGCTCGAACCACGAACAGGTTAACTCTGTTGGTAGTACCTTTTCTGGAAAAGTGGGAGGAGTCAGCTGTTCAACATGAGCTTCCTGACTCCCATGTCCAGCTGGATGCAACCCACCAGGCATGACATAAATATTTTACAAACTATTGCTGCAAACTAGATGAATAATTCCGTCTCGATAATAATAAATAAGGTGTCTGGAATAGAATTTGGAAGTCATGTTACGGGTTTTATGTCAGAATTGTTTTGATCTTTATGATGGATATTGTTTTGTGTTTTTGTAGTCGGGGTGGAGTGGGGGTGGGGGGGGGGGGTTATAATAAACTGCATACCAGCGACCCGTCATCTTGACCAAGATGGAGAGCTATAAAGTGTCTGCACTGCTCCAATAACGTCAGAGGTCAATGACTGGGTCATACAAAATAAAAAGAAACATATGGTTAAGGGCACTGCACTGACCTGCAAAACAAGTGCATGGGTTATTTTCGAGAATTTTGTGGCATGTATTCTCAGGTGGTACCTACTCCATCAAGCTTTAATGTAGCCCATTCCGGAATGTGTTGCTTTAACTGTGTTGTCCAATCACAACCAGGTCTCTTTGTGTCTTGGACAATGGTTGCCATCCATTCGTCATGACTACATGTGTTTGGTCACTGTCCAGAGCTGGAATTTCACTGTCTGACGCCATAAATGAATTCCATGTGGCTTTAGCAGAAATGTAGAAATATCCAGTTTGGGGTAATACCGAATGGGTCTTTACTATCTGGGATCATTGGGAAGTCCCAACTCTGACGTCACCTCATTGAAGTTGAGATTTAAAACGGTAAGGGTTAGGGTTAGGGTAAGGGTAGGGGTTAAGGTTAAGGTTTATGGTAGGAATGTCCCAAGGATACCGGATAGCACTGACCATACCAAATTTCTCATGTCACGCTGCTGCTCCATCGACCTCCCCCAGTGCTCTGGACGGATTTGGGGGGAAAGACCGGAACAAAATGGCCGGCTCTGCTATGGCAGTTTGGAGCCTCAACGAGCTGTGCCGCAAATCCCAGGTCAGGGAGTGGAAAAATACAGTCATGTTATGGCTGTGACAACAAACCGACTGCACAGTTACATATGGTGGATCAGGGTTAGATCTCCGTCATTGCAGAATTGATCTATCCAAGTCTGGTCATTGTCTTAGGAAAACCCACTGCTTAAGGTTGATCGGATGGATTGACTGAGCTGACTAAAGGTCCTTCCTTCCTTCCACAAATGCTTTCTATGGAACATATCTGTTCCTCATTTAAAGCTGCTTCTTTTTATAATGTCTGCAGTTTCTAACTTTCACCGGCTGGAAACTGCAATAAAATATACAGTTTCCTAAAGAAGCCAGAGGGAAACAAAGAAGTATGATCAAAACAATTCTGAGTACTCACACACACGGAGAGAGAGTGAGTGTGTGAGAGAGAGAGTGTGTGAGAGAGAGTGTGTGAGAGAGAGAGAGAGTGTGTGAGAGAGAGCGAGTGTGTGAGAGAGAGCGAGTGTGAGAGAGAGAGAGACCTCAGAATGCTCTTCCATGTTTCATTGCCACTAACACATACTTCATTTGCTTTATCTTGTTTACAACAAATGCAATATACTGACCCTCCATCTTTTGTCACAGATATGTCTACTTTCAATATTAAGATATGCATTGCATGCAATTCAAGTAACAGCAGTGACAAGTAAGAAAAACGGTCTGCAGTTATTTGATTGGTTAACTGATATGAGCAATTGTAACGACAATCTCAGCAATGCATGTGTTGTTTCCCTTTCCCTATAGGGGCACAATTGGAGTTTGGTACTTCAGCATCATGGGTTGCAAAACAAGATCCATGCATTGTGTCTTGCGGTGTGTGTGCTTCATGCTCCTTCACTTGTCTTGTACAGCACAAGATGAGGACATGAGATTCAGTAAGAGTGCTTCTGTCTTCATCGTTATGTGTGACACATTTCCATTGCATGGTGTCCATTATCTCTCAGGTTTACTATAAAAACAGAATGGATGTTCAGGAAAGCTCTCTATGAACCGTATTGGTAAAGGCCCTTCCTTTAGAAGAAGTGAATACTCTGCATTAATGTTTTTTCTCAAGGCTTTGTAACACCACTCATGTGTCTCATGTCTCTTACAGGTTGTAAGACTGTTGCAAGCGATCTGGTCTTTATCCTAGACGGCTCGTGGAGTGTAGCTGATGTGAACTTTGAAATAGTCAAGCGATGGCTAGTCAACATCACCACAAGCTTTAACATCGGACAGAAGTTCACCCAGATCGGAGTGGTCCAATACAGTGATGATCCAATCATAAATATTCCACTAGGGAAGCACCTTCATATCAAGGATCTCATTAGAGCCATGGAATCCATTGACTACATGGGAGGAAACACAAGGACTGGGACAGCCATACAGTTTGCTAGCGACAAACTGTTTAACCTGTCTGAGCGAGGCCCAAAGGGCGTTGCTAGAATCGCTGTGGTCCTAACAGACGGGAAGTCACAAGATGAGGTGAAAGCTGCAGCAGAGGCAGCCAGGAGAAGAGGAATAATCATCTTTGCCATTGGTGTGGGATCTGAGACAGAAGAGGCAGAGTTGAATGCTATTGGAAACAAGCCTTCCTCCAACTACGTGTTTTACGTTGATGACTATAAAGCTATTTCCAAGATCCGTGAGACCATAAGGCAGAAATTGTGTGAAGGTAGGCATTTTTGTGATGACAAAATGGGGACCGTCATAAGCCCTATCCCTCAGCTTAATAACAAACCAAGTGGGGCTATCATTTTTGTTGTTGTTCGTTAAAATTTAACATGTTTGCACATTGCCAAACATTGAAGCTCTTCAAAACCAAGAAATGTCTTGAAATCGAATGTTTTCTCAAGATCTAATGACTGGGAATGTAAATGTTTTCTAAAGCTGATGACTGTGGATGACTAGCCAAACTGTGCCAAGAGAGTAATGTCAATTTGATGGTAATGCTTCAGGTGACCCAATATCTGGGCAAAGGAGATGATGATATGATGTGATCTGCTCTCTGCCCAAGGCCTAAATAAAAATCAACAAGCAACGATAACAAAACAGCTATCTATTGTTTTTGACCGGGAGAGGCACCTTCTGGTAAGAAACAATACATAATGATCTTTTTTGGATGCTTGTAGATTTTTATTTAGATCTTTTTCGAAGGAACATACATGGCGTATCGGCAGTAAATTACAATTGTTGCTGGCTGCGCAGGCATATTTGGTTAGTAATTCTGACATTTTGACGCTTGCAGAGCTGGTGAATGGTAGCTTGAATGGTAGCGTTTTGTGCAGAGAGGCAATCTCGTCATATTCCTCATCTCCTTTGCCCAGATACTGGTTCATGCTTCAGAGTGAAGTAAAGGTTAGTGAAGATATTTAAAACAAAAGGGTTTCATCAAGAACAAGAGCAAAAACAACTCCCAGAACCAAGCATAAAACAACAGTTTGGAAAATTTGACCTATTTGAGTGGTTGTATCCACTTAAAAACAATAGGGATGCCCATGTAAATGAACAGCCTACTGTAATAATTAAGATGCGTGATTAAGGTGTGGGTGTAATGGTAAAATTCGGTCTGGTTTTCCCAATTGGAGGGATGTTCTTTAGACAGCCTGGATATTTGCAAAATGTCCAGTGATCCATTCCAATGTCTTTTACAACAGATTATTTGACACTTCGGTTTCCAGGTCAAATTAACATGCAACCAGACCAGAAAAGAGGATGGTGGTACTTATATGAAAGTGTGTTTGTGATGTTCAACCAGTCACACAGAAATACGTACTCTGCTGTGTTCTAAATTCTCTCATTCTCTTTATTTCAGAGACTGTTTGTCCAAGCAGAATCTCAGTCGATAACGGTGATGTGAAGGGCTTCGATATTCTACAGTATCTTAATTTGGCCAAAAAGGTCAAAAAAACTCAAGGCTCTTTCTATGGCTCCAAAGCCTTCCAGGTGACATCTCGCGTTGACCTGAGTGAAAGCACGACGTAAGCTTAAAACACCATGCCATGTCCAGTGGCGTAGCGCAGTGTCACTGGGCCCCCTGTTTTTCATGTGGGCAGAGAGAAAAATGTGCAGATTTATAGCTAATCTCATGCTATTTTACACATTTTGGCTACGAGGTATATCTTTTTTTTGCTATTTTATAGCTCAGGGATTCTTGAAAGACAGGACAATCTCAACTTTCTTTCCACAAATATTTGTCTTAATAAAAAATAAAAAAAATAAAACATATTTTGATAGACCAAAGTATCAGCTACAGTATAACAGCATGTAAAGGAACAAACTCCAATTTCTATATGTTTTCATGCCAACCCCATCAGACACCATAAAAGGCATTTTACAATTATTATCTAACAAGTGTTTAAAGGCCTATATAAAAAACATATTTGATATAATATTGAATTTGACCTTTATTGCTACAGCCCATAGAAACACAATGAACTACACATTACTAAATGGCAAAAAAGACAGTCAAAAAATAAATAATAACGAACAAGATTTGAATGAGAAAACTTAGACCCATGTTTGGTCACGTTATTTTTGGCACATTTTACCTATACATTTTTTGCAGCCTGGTACTGGATTACCTTCAGACAACTTCCCTGAAGCTTATTAGTTTGTAACTCACACTGTTTGGGTTTTACAGACAGATTTGTTGCGATTGTCTTGTCTGGATCCCCTCCTGTATAAAAAGGCCACTTTCAAAAGCCCCATTGTATGGTTTAAGTGAAAACTTTACATATCCGGAAAGAGGGGATTGAGCTGCAGCCAATACAATAAATTGTACTGTATGTCTCTAACTTATACACACAGGGAGCTAATCAATATCCAAAATGACATCACCTTGTGACACATGGGAGGGGGTTTTAAAGTCAGAGATGAAACTCAATAAGATAATTTTCTAGTTAATTACCATCATTGCCAGTTTTTAGGATTTTAAACACTTTTTTGGAGAGTTTGAAATTGGGGTCCTTTGCTCCGGACAAAGGCATTTCGAAAGTGTTTAGAGAATTCCTAAAACAAATCTCGTCCCTTCTAAGATTCTCATAAATGTACATTTTAAGCTCAAATAAAAATAACACAACAAAATCATATTTTTTAACTATAAAAATACAGTTTCCCTGTCGGACAACGATTGTCCTGACTTTCAAGAGTCTCTGAGCTAATCTCCTGACATTCTACACATTGCTGAGAGAAAATGTTGTAGTTATAAAGCTAATTTCCTGTAATTCTGAACATTTCTTTCATGGTATGATGATTTTTTGGGGGGGTTGGGGGACCCCAAATATCATGCCCCCCCGTACCTCAGTATGTGCAACGCCAGTGGCCGTGCCAATATTTTATTTTTATTTTTTATTAACCATCCCTCTTCAGAGGACAAATATCTTAATTATTTTTTTTTCCAGCCTTTCTGCTACATATACACTACCGTTCAAAATTTTGGGGTCACTTAGAAATGTCCTTGTTTTTGAAAGAAAAGCAACATTTTTTGTCCATTAAAATAACATCAAATTTATCAGAAATACAGTGTTGACATTGTTAATGTTGTAATTGACTATTGTAGCTGGAAACAGAAATTTTTTTATGGAATATTTATGTAGGCGTACAGAGGCCCATTATCAGCAACCATTACTCTTGTGTTCCAATGGCACGTTGTGTTAGCTAATCCAAGTTCATCATTTTAAAAGGCTAATTGATCATTAGGAAACCCTTTTGCAATTATGTTAGCACAGCTTAAAACTGTTGTCCTGATTAAAAAAGCAATAAAAGTGGCCTTCTTTGGACTAGTTAAGTATCTGGAGCATCAGCATTTGCGGGTTCGATTACAGGCTCAAAATGGCCAGAAACAAAGAACTTTCTTCTGAAACTCGTCAGTCAATTGTTGTTCTGAGAAATGAATGCAATTCCATGTGAGAAATTGCCAAGAAACTGAAAATCCGGTACAATGCTGTGTACTACTCACCTTCACAGAACAGCGCAAACTGGCTCTAACCAGAATAGAAATAGGAGTGGGAGGCCCCGGTTCACAACTGAGCAAGAGGACAAGTACATTAGAGTGTCTAGTTTGAGAAACAGACACCTCACAAGTCCTCAACTGGCAGCTTCATTAAATAGTACCTGCAAAACACCAGTTGAGGACTTGTGAGGCGTTTCTCAAACTGGACACTCTAATGTACTTGTCCTCTTGCTCAGTTGTGCACTGGGGCCTTCCACTCCTCTTTCTATTCTGGTTAGAGCCAGCTTGCTCTGTTCTAGTATTGGTGATAAGGTGTAAAGAGGGTGTGGGGTGCGACAATGCAAATAGTCTGGGTAGCCATTTGATTAGATTTTCAGGAGTCTTATGGCTTGGGAGTAGAAGCTGTTTAGAAGCCTCTTGGACCTGGACTTGGCACTACAGTACCACTTGCCGTGCGATAGCAGAGAGAACAGTCTATGACTAGGGTGGCTGGAGTCTTTGACAATTTATAGGGCCTTCCTCTGACACCGCCTGGTATAGAGGTCCTGGATGGCAGAAAGCTTGACCCCAGTGATGTACTGGGCCATTCGCACTGTAGTGCCTTGCGGTCAGAGGCCAAAAAGTTGCCATACCAGGTAGTGATGCAACCAGTCAGGATGCTCTCGATGATGCAGCTGTAGAACCTTTTGAGGATCCGAGGACCCATGCCAAATATTTTCAGTCTCCTGAGGGGGAATAGGTTTTGTCGTGCCCTCTCCACGACAGTCTTGGTGTGCTTGGACCATGTTAGATTATTGTGATGGGGACACCAAGGAACTTGAATCTCTCAACCTGCACCACTGCAGGTCGTCGATGAGAATGGGGGCATGCTCGGTCCTCTTTTTCCTGTAGTCGCAATCATCTCCTTTGACTTGATCACGCTGACACCAGACGACCAGGTCTCTAACCTCCTCCCTATAGGCTGTCTTGTCGTTGTTGGTGATTAGGCCAACCACTTTTGTGTCATGGTTTCTGGGATAATGGTGTTGATGTGAGCCATAACCAGCCTTTCAAAGGACTTCATGGCTATAAACATAGTCGTAGTCATTTAGGCAGGTTACCTTAGTATTCTTGGGCACAGGGACTATGGTAGTCTGCTTAAAACATGTTGGTATTACAGACTCGGACACGGAGAGGTTGAAAATGTCAGTGAATACACTTGCCAGTTGGTAAGCGCATGCTTGCAGTGCATGTCCTGGTAATCTGTCTGGCCCTACGGCCTTGTGAATGTTGACCTGCTTAAAGGTCTTACTCACATCGGCTGCAGAGAGCGTGATAACATAGTCTTCCGGAATAGCTGCTGCTCTCAAGTGTTATTTGCCTTGAAGCGAGCATAGAAGTAGTTTAGCTCGTCCGGTATGCTTGTGTCACTGGGTAGCTCTCGGCTGTGCTTCCCTTTGTAGTCTGTAATAGTTTGTAAGCCCTGCCACATCCGACGAGCATCAGAGCCGGTGTAGTATGATTCGATCTTAGCCCTGTATTGATGCTTTGCCTGTTTGATGGTTCGTCGGAGGGCATAGCGAGATTTCTTATAAGCTTTCGGGTTAGAATCCCGCTCCTTGAATGCGGCAGCTCTAGCCTTTAGCTCAGTGTGGATGCTGCCTCTAATCCATGGCTTCTGGTTGGGGTATGGAAGTACAGTCACTGTGGGGACGACGTCATCAATGCACTTATTGACTGATCAATGACTGACTGATGACTGAGCCAATGACTGATCAGAGGAGGAATCCCGGAACATATTCCAGTCTGTGCTAGAAAAACAGTACTGTAGCTTTGCATCAGCTTCCTATGACAAATTCTTTAATTTGCTTTAATTTTTGCTTGTTATCAGGAATCAGGAGGATAAAAGTATGGTCAGATTTGCCAAATGGAGGGCAAGGGAGAGCTTTGCGTCTCTGTGTGTGGAGTATAGGTGGACCAGAGTTCTTTTCCCTCTGGTTGCACATTTAACATGCTGATAGAAATTTGGTAAAACGGATTTAAGGTTCCCTGCATTAAAGCCCCCGGCAACTAGGAGCGCCACCTCTGGGTGAGCGTTTCCTTGTTTGCTTATGGTGGAATATAGCTCATTTAATGCTGTCTTAGTGCCAGCCTCTGACTGTGGTGGTATGTAAACAGCTACAAAGAATACAAATGAAAACTATCTCGGTAGGTAGTGTGGTCTACAGCTTATCATGAGCTACTCTACCTCAGGCGAGCAAAAGCTCCAGACTTCCTTAGATATCGTGCACCAGCTGTTGTTTACAAAAATACATAGACCACCGCCCCTTGTCTTACCAGACGCCGCTGTTCTATCCTGCCGTTACATCGAATAACCAGCCAGCTGTATGTTGATGTTGTAGTCGTTCAGCCACGACTTCGTGAAGCATAAGATGTTACAGTTTTTAATGTCCTGTTGGTAGTTTAATCTTCCTCGTAACTCGTCGAGTTTATTGTCCAAAGATTGCACTTTGCTACCAGAATGGAGGGAAGTGGGGGTTTATTCGATCTCCTATAAATTTTCAGAAAGCAGCCTGACCTTCACCACCTCTTTTTCCGCCTCCTCTTCACGCAGGTCACGGGATCGGGGCCTGTTCTCGAGGAAGCAGTGTTTCCTTCGCATCAAGCTCGTCATAGTTGTGAAAGGAAAAAGAGAATTCTGTTAGTCCGTCGTGAGTAATCGCAGTCCTGATGTCTAGAAGTTATTTTCGCTCATAAGAGACGGTAACGGCAATATTATGTACAAAAAATGTAAAAAAGAAGTTACAAATAACACAAATAAACGAACAAAAAAACACAATCGGCTGGGGGCACGTAAAACATCTGCCATCCTCTCCGGCGCCATCTTACTTACTTACTTACTTATTGCTTCTTCAATCAGTACAACATTTTTCAGCTGTGCTATCATAATTGCAAAAGGGTTTTCTAATGATCAATTAGCCTTTTACAATGATAAACTTGGATTAGCTAACACAATGTGCCATTGGAACACAAGAGTGATGGTTGCTGATAATGGGCCTCTGTACGCCTATGTAGATATTCCATTAGCCGTTTCCAGCTACAATAGTAATTTACAGCATTAACAATGTCTACACTGTATTTCTGATCAATTTGATGTTATTTTAATAGACAGAAAATTGTATTTTCTTTCAAAAACAAGGAAATGTCTCAGTGACCCCAAACTTTGAATGGTAGTGTACATACATTTTATAAATACATTTTCATATACATTTTGCATACACATTTTACATACACATTTGACATGCATGGTACTTTTATATAAAGCATTCACGTAAGAATAATACATTACCAAACATAATCTCTTTAATCCCAACCCTCAGCCACTCTCAGCCCATCCCACCTATCACCATAGACCACCCTCGTTTAGTTTCCATGTGCCATATATTTTACAATTGTGCTGTGATGTTTTACATCATTATTTTACATTTCTAATCGTGTAATATCCACAGATTGTGAGCTAAAAATGATAGCCTTTCCTACGAGTGTCACTATTGCCATGTCTACTTTATCACTCTGGTTTCATGGTGATGTGATTGACTGGTTGTTTCATGGTGATGTGATTGACTGGTTGTTTCATTTTGGCCCACAGGAACTTGTTTCCAGACGGCCTGCCTCCGTCCTACGTCTTTGTGTCCACACTGAGGTACAAGGGGTCTCTGCTCAGGGAAGAGTGGGACTTATGGAGGGTACAGACCAATAACGGGAAACCACAAATGGCTGTCACACTTAACGGATTTGAACGCAATGTCAAGTTCACTACAACCAGTGTAGCACCAGGTGATACTCAGACAGTGGTCTTCCAACAAGAACCTTCCAAGGTACCTCAACACCATGAGTCTTCTAAATCACCAAAACAGACACATGACATGATAGTACTTTACAGATGTCGGATCTTCATTTGACCTCTGTTTATTGATACTATTTTTATTATCTACCCTAATTGCCTAGTAATTTTTACCCCTACCTACAGTACCAGTCAAACGTTTGGATACACCTACTCATTCAAGGGTTTTTCTTTATTTTTACTATTTTCTTGTAATAGTGAATACATCAAAAGTATGAAATAACACATATGAAATCATGTAGTAACCAGAAAAAGTGTTAAACAAATTAAAATATATTTTATATTTGAGATTCTTCAAAGATGACAGCTTTGCATCAAGGCAAAGAAAAACCCTTGAATGAGTAGGTGTGTCCAAACTTTTGACTGGTACCGTACATGAGAATATTACCTCAACTATCTCATACCCAACTACCTCACACATTGACTCGGTACTGTTACTCCTTGTGTACAGCCTCGTTATTGGTATTTGTTGTGTTACTATTTTCTATTTTTATTAGCTATTTTTCTTACTCTTTATCTCTGCATTTGTTGGTAAAGGGCTCGTAAGTAAGCATTTCATTGTAAAGTCTACACCGGTTATATTCAGCACATTTGACATTCAATTTGATTTGATTTGACTTGTATTGTCACAGCAAAATAATACTGCAGCAACAGGATTTGAACGTTTAATCCATAATGCTGCTTGATCGGTGGTTAGGCTATTAGCGGGTCAAAATGAGGCTACATGTAAAGTGGAATACTGTTACTATAACCATCTGTTAATGCAGGTTTTCAATTAATTTTTGTAAATCATGAAGCTCATGTGCATTTCCTGTGAAACAGTGAAATTCTCAGCAACAAAATAATGATTAAGATGATACATCTGTACCGAGCCTTAATGGAAATCTAAATCGTGACCTGTTTATGGCATTTAGAAAACCTCAAATTTGGAAAAGAGAAAGAAAATAGTCCGGCTAAGTCATTAATTCATTTCTCACCAGAACTGGCAATCATCATGAAAATCTCTGAGGCAGATGTACAGTCTCTACAGTCCATGAAACACAGAGAGTCCTCATAAAACAGTGATAGGGTTTCTTACTACACACACTAATGATATTACAACAAGCTACATTATATTCCAAAAAAGAATTTTCGAGAAAATAATTCTCTTTCTAAGGACTGGGATGTGGGGGGGTTGAAGACTGTGACATTTGAGGAGAATGGAATGTAGTGAATTGAAAGAATGATTCAATATGGTTAGATAATCAAACTTCTTGGAGATCAATATCAGACTATTTGAAATCATCCAACGTTTTCCTACTGGCCATGTGCTAGCCGAGGCTTACTTTACAATGGCTTCTTGACATGCCTGAGTTAAATGTCTTGGTCTGCCTTTAGACAGGCACTAGTTGGTCTTTTGACCAATCAGATCAGCTCTAAAATATATCTGATGTAAAAATATCTGATGTTATTGGTCAAAATACCAATTAGTTAAAAAATATCTGTGTTGAGGTGCCTGTCTAAACGCAGCCTTTGATTTCTTATATTTTGACCGTATGGATTAGTGATTTTAACAAAAAACAAAAGAAACTGATCTTCTAAGGCTGTCTTTATTCTTTCTTTCTCCATTGTTCTTTCTATCAATGTTTTGTGATTGCCCAACAATTTAATATCCATTGCACTCTCTAGTAGGCAAGTTGCTAAATTCTCCTAGACTGTGTTGACCTTTGTATATATAATCATTCCTCATCCTCTTTTCTTGTCAAATAGAAATTATTTGATGAGAACTGGCACCAGCTTCGCCTACTGGTAACTGAGCAGGATGTTACCCTGTATGTTGATGACCTGGAAATTGAAACCATGCTATTGGAACCTCCTGTTGGTATCTTCATTAATGGGAAGACCCAGATCGGAAAGTATGTCAGCAAAGAGACAACTGTACCAGTAAGTATCCGGAGACAACATTTTCAGAACGAATAACGTGCATTTGTGCTTCTTTGAGCAAGACAACTGTCGTTTACAGACGTAGGATCTTAATTTGAGCCAGTTTGCTACAAAAAGAAAATAATCCTTCTGCAACAGGAAATGTGAATTATTATGTGGATTACAATTAATGGGCATTTTTGTAGGGGTTGATGAATCTTTTGTGAGGGAAATTACACATTTTAGAAGCCTTTTAAAACCTAAAATACACCACAAGTTTAGCAAAGTTCTCCTTCAACATTGTGATCAAATTAACATCCTACATTGGATCGCATTTAAGCGGCTATTGGTCTAACTGTTTAAAAGTAGGATGTGAAGAGTCAAGATTCTGCATTTTCCTCTAAAACATACTGACCTCAGTGGATTAGAAAATCTTGCCACGAAGAACCTCTCTGCCCTCTACGTCTTATTTAGTCTTTGCTTTATTTGGCCATGTTGATACTTGGTGTGCTGTGCCAAACTTCCTCAACATGCAATCAATCATAATGACGTGTGTTAAAATTAACAACTTTTGGCCAAGCTAATTTAAGACGTGTAACCCAGAATGTTGCTGGATTTGTTTTCAACCTATAAAACTTGAAAATTACCTGCAAGTAAATCCTTACAAGTTATCGTAAATATAATGGTGTCACTTAAGTCTAGAGAAATAACTTCCTGGTACGGTGATGAGAGGGACTTTTCATGAATCGTTATAAAACTGTTATCTGATAAAGTAGCTACTTGTTAGTGTTGAAATGCTTTAACCCCCAACCTTATGATAATTCCTTTATCTTTAACAGTTTGAGATTATGAAACTCAGGATCTACTGCGAACCCGAGCAGAACAGCCGTGAGACTGCCTGTGAAATACCTGGAGTTGTGAGTACAACCACCTTTTTGGATCTGTCCTTGTAATAAATGTGCCACATTAAAACCAAACATTTTTTTTTAAGGGATCACATATATTCCTGTTTATAATTACAATGCACCACTATACTGTATACCATCATACCACCACCATGACTTAGTATCGGGGAAAATCCATACGATGTTAATTTTGAAATCTGTTGAAATTTGTCAAAAAACGTTACTTTTTCTTTCTTCTTTCTCCTCTTTCAGTTGTGCATTGAATCATATGATACTAGGAATATGATTCACGATATATGACCCGTGTTTTATAGATTATTTCACGTATCACTTGTTTAACCTCATCCTGCTTTCTACTGTGCTGTGGTGGAGCGCCTTTACCTCTGCTTGCCACATGCACATTGCTCTCACTGTTATTTTACCGTCTGACAGCAAATCTGTTTGTGAAGCAGTGGCCAAATGCTGCATTGGCTTGGCTATTGCTTTCACTACTAACCCACGATGCCAGACCATTGTTTTGCATATGTGGTTTCTGGATATCAGTTTGGGAGAAACAAAAAGAGAGAGGCACTGAAAACACACAACCGCATGCCAGCATCTCTCTCTCTTGCATTGTCTCATTTACCTTCAACCAGTGTTATTGTCTTAACGAATTGGTCTATTAGTGTGAGATTACAGGTTCCAGGCGCTTCCATGACATAATCTCGCTCCTTTTATTTCCAGGACGGCGAGGTATGTATTTTGGCTGATGGCTTTGCTCGCTTACAAAGTAAACCCTCGTTTAATTTCGTTGCGAGAGGTAAGACTGTACTTTGTGGTCTTTTGCAGTGTCACTTTTGTATTTTTTATTTAACCTTTATTCAACTAGGCAACAAATTCTTATTTACAATGAAAGCCTAGGAACAGTGGGTAAACTGCCTTGTTCAGGGGCAGAACAACAGATTTGTACCTTGTGAGCTCGGGGATTCGATCTAGCAACCTTTCGGTTACTGGCCCAACGCTCTTTCCACGAGGCTACCTGCCATCACTAATCTGCTAGGGGTTGTGCAATTAAAGGAAAATTCCACCCAACATTCTATCTTTTGATATTGGTTTTATTAGTCCATTGTTGATATAATCCCAATTTGTTTTGGATGCCAGCAATTATATGATGCAATACACACCATCATATAATGCAAAATACTGACTGTATTACTGTATTTTGAAAGTTATATACAGTATCTTGAAAATGTGGTTGCTGACATGCAACCGATTTTGTGACAATATCAACAAGAGACTCATGAAACAAACTAAAAGGTTGTTTTTGGGTGGAGTTTTCTTTTCTTTTCCCCTTATACCCAGGTAACTACACAGCACTAACTATACTTACAACATTGTAATAGGGAAGAGAAAGGGGATACCTAGTCAATTGCACAACTGAATGCATTCAATCGGAATGTGTCTTTCGCATTTAACCAAACCCCTCTGAATCAGCGAAGTTCGGGGGGCTTCTGTAATCGACGTCCACATCATAGGCGCCCGGGGAGCAGTTGTTGTTGGGGGTTAACTGCCTTGCTCAAGGGCAAAACGTCCGATTTTTACCACCTTGCCGGCTTGACAATTTGCACCAGTGACCTTTCAGTTACTGGCCCAACACTCTCAACCGCTAGGCTACCGGTAATAAAAAAGTAATCACATGGTAATGACGTTATGTTGAACATACCTATAGTTACATTTGATTAATTTCAGGGTAAGTCCAAAGTAATATGTTTCCCTTGCGTCAAGCAAGCAAACATATTTGTACTAATATGCAGTCAAGGTTTTTTGTCTCTTGCTATAAACATGTAATATAGCCCTTTGTCTCTAGAACTATGTTTGCAAAGTCATTTTGCTGGAAATGTCTGCTGTGTGAATGCTACTAGGCTGCCAAATGCTAAATGATACAGCTGCTAAGAGACCTGAACTGAATGCACTCCCTTGGCTTCAGTTGTCTGGGTGTCTGTTAGCAGGAAATCAGACATATCATTGATTAATTGCTCGTATGTCTTCCATATGACAAGAGTATGGCTTAGTGATCACTATGTTAAAACCTTTTACTGCAGTAGGCAGAGTGTTTCTTGGTAGTCTACTTTGAAAGAAAAGTACACACATGGCTATGGGCTTTAAAAAAGAAGACACCTGTACCATGTCAGATATAGAGTTTAAATGTATTCAATTTTGAGTTTGCATCCCAATATTACACTTTATATACGTAACAGAAGAAATAAGTGAAAAAAAAAGTTTGACATTGAAACATGAAAAATATGAATAACTTTCCACCCATGAGGCCACTAGAGGGCGATTTGGTCATTTGGCCACGTGCCATTAATGAATGGTGTGCGTGTTTCTTGTTTATTCCAGTGTGCCAATGGCCCTGGTGACATAGACGTGGACCCCACTCCAGAACCATGTACCTGTCCTCCCGGACCTCCTGGTCTTCAAGGAATGAAGGTCAGTCAGAAGGGTTACATCACAGCGCTTGCCAGTTTTTAAATCAGGTGTCAACTCCTTCCATCAGGACACGGTGCTGTGCAAATCAAATACACTTTTGAAAGCGTTTCACTTTTGAACAGTTTTCTGACATAAATTGTTTTGTCTCCCCACAACTTGCATGACCAATTCATCCAAGACGTGAACGTACAGCCAAATAGAAAGATGTGGTTCAAACGGATGTGGCTTTGTGCCTACAGTACGTCACTGTGACAGCAATGCATGTGATTGGGTTGTGGTTGGAAGATGTTATCAATAAGACTTGCCCCACAGTCCAACGTTTTTATTGATGGAAATAATGAACCATTGAAAAGGGGACTAGTTACAGATTGTTTGGCAAGAGAATGACAAGTTGACTAAAAGTAGAAACAGACTGGCTCCTAGGCAAAATAAAGTTTCCTTAAATGGGCCACAAAATAAAGTGCTGTGTGACATTTAATTGTTCACAGAGCATATGCCAAAGAATTTATAAGATGTTAAAACTTAAACTAAAATGTTTCACCTTTAAGCAATATTACCACAGCAACAGGACCTTTTATTCTGTAAAAGTGCACAAGGTTGCAGACACGTTTGTGTTTATAAGGCCATAGTTACGCATGGGTACAAATCCAGTTTTTCAACAGGAAAAGATTGCTCTTAAAGGTTTTAATAATACATCCAAAAGGCTACAAGCATGGCTGGTTCGCAGATGGATCTTTTGGGCTGAATCAGAGGAAACTGGTGGGAGGACCTACAGGAGCTATAGGAGGATGGGCTCATTGTAATGGCTGGAATGGAATCAATGGAATGGAGTTAAACATGTTGTTTCCATAATTGTTATGTGTTTCTTACTATTCAATTTACTCCCTTCCAGCCATTACAATGAGCCCGTCCTCCTATATATGCTCCCACCAGCCTCCTATGGGGCTGATATATTACCTGGAATTGTAAAAAAGGGCATCTTGAATCAAGTAAAGCTCAACATGTCCTGCTGAGACATTAACTCAGAATTATCTTTCGTACTGATAAAGTCTGTAAAGCATTGAAAGGTCTTTTCCAGGAAAGGTAAAAAGCATTTCTGTTTGATGCTCCTCACAAAGAACATGTTTTAAAACCAAATCGGTGAAGCATGCAATAGACAAACAGTTTCAGAGTAGTTCAGCGGTTTCATGAGTGGTGCAATTGTATTGTTTAAAGATCAAAATGGTCCAGTCAATAACATACTGTGTTTTCTGTCAGGGGGAAGCAGGAACACTGGGGAACCCAGGTCAAGCTGGCCCTGCTGGTGCTGATGGTAAGCCTGTGAGTACTACATAGTTTAATATACAAACATCCACTCACTCAACACCCATCAGAATCAAACCCTTTTGGAGAAAATAAATGCATCGAAAATGTATTAATTGCTATTCGGGACATTGCTGAATGGATATTCAAATCAGTTGGATGCCAGTTGGATGTTTTGTATGTCAAGAGAATTCCCTTTAATGTTGTAACGGATAAAGAGCAAACTTAGAGAGAAAGGGTGAAAGGGGATACTTAGTCAGTTGCACATATGAATGCATTCAACCAAAACGTGTCTTCTACATTTAACCCAACCCCTCTGAATCAGGTGCAGGGGGCTGCCTTAATTGACGCCCATGTCATCGGCACCCAGGGTAGAGTACATAGTGGTGCTAATAGTACCCTTTCTCCAACAGGATTTACCTCCCAGGGATTTCAGGGCATTTTTCACATGCTTAAAAGGAAAGGGAAAATAGGTTAATGTCTGAGTGTTAAGTACAGTACCTGGTACTTAACTCTAAAGGCTTTTTCTCCCTACTTTATGACTCCTGCCAGTGTGATAACTGGGCACACGAGGCGGGCCAGATGGAGATCATATTTCATTATTTGCAGAAAAGCTTTGTGTTAAATATGCTTAATAAGTCCAGGGCCTGTATCCAAAAAGTGTCTCAGAGTAGGAGTGCTGATCATAAACATTAAGATTATATGGACATATCCTAGGTCAGCACACTTGTGGATACAGGCCCAGGTCTACTATTTCTAGACTCGATTGTACTCAAACATAAGTAATCACTGCTGCCACAGTTTCTAACAGACATACATCTGCAGAGAGTAGACTTAGAAAACAAGGTGCTATCTAGAACCAAAAAGGGTTCTTCGGCTGTCCCTATAGGATAACCCTTTGAATAACACTTTTTGGTTACACGTAGAACCCTTTTGGGTTCCATGTAGGACCCTTTCCACAGAGGGTTCTACATTAAACCCTAAAAGTTATTCCCAGAACCAAAAAGGGTTATCCTATGTGGACAGCCGGAGAACCCTTTTGGAACCCTTTCTATCTAAGTGTAGACTTTGATATAATGATCTGGTTGCCACTGAAGATGCTAAAGCATATTGGATCTTCACCTGATTACATGTTAAGTGGCTTATAGTCAGAACATAACGAGTATGAAACAGACCATGAAGATAGTCATGGAGCAAACCTTTAGGGTACTGTTCATTTCTAAGGGCTAGACTTCATGCCATGAAGCAAATGTTTCTGGAAATCTGACAAATGTTTTAAGAGGACACATGGTCGTTGTTTCCATGAAACAGTACAGTACATGTTACCTCACAGGGGACTGTCACTGTAACAGGATAAATCTTACAGTAGCAGTAGATTTTTTAGTAGGCGTTTTTGCATTAGCGGTTTGGCATTTGTTGTTTTTTGTGGTATGACTCAGATTTCACTGAAACTGTTAAGCAGGAGGTAAGAGTGTCTGTATGAATACTTGCATAAGAACCTTGAAATTCAGTAACTGAAAACATGTGGCACGTTTGCTGATATTGCTTGTTTGCTTGTACCAGCTTTACTATCACTTTGAAGTTGTAGGGGCGAGTTCCCGGACACAGATTAAACCTCGTCTGGAATAAAAATCAAGCTCAATGAAGAATCTACATTAAAAGTTATTTTTAGTTCAGGACTAGTCTGATTCTGTGTCCGGAAAACCACCCCGTAATGACTCAGTAATGTTTGCCCAAAGTGGCATATAAATTCAATTTCGAATATCATCATTATTCTTGTAAATAGTCATGTAACAAAGTCTATTGTGTCATTTTCTGCCTAAACTATATCAGGGACAAAATAACCATTGTTTCGTTAATTTTTATGAACTCAATTTGTTCATTGTTATCTATCAATGAACTCTTTATCAACTCGCTGTTCGGATGACATTTTGAAGTCCTATATTTTCCTAGCTTTTTCCATTAGAGGCTTTGAAATGCTGTATGGTTGGAAGGACAGTACACTGGTCTGTGTGGGGTGTTCAACTTGCACTCGATACTAATCTCTACTGATGACTGAGGTCACGAGAAGTGTAGACCAGTTTACAATACAAAGATGAATTCTTCGTGAACATGTTGTGGCCTTTAAATACTGGCATTGCTTTATTGGAGCAAATCTTCCTCCAAAGTGCAATAAAGGGATGAGAGAGTGTCTTTCATAAATATCTTGTGAAGTCTTTCCTTTGTAACCAGAGGAAAGATATTAGTTTCGTTCAAACCCTACACTACATAACAACGAAAGCCGTACATATCATCCTCCTACATTTCATCCTCCCACTGAAGTTGGGGCAGATGTTACATTTGGGTTTATCCCAAAATATGGGGTCTGTTTTATTGCAAATGCTAACGTCCGTAGCAACTGAGCATATTTTAGTTCCCAGTAAGCATCCTCTAGTGGTTTGAGTCATTACATAGAATTGGAATAATTATCTTAATTGAACAGTCCTCAAATTTTCCCCAATGAATTTGTCGACACACTTACAGTTGAATAAACAAATGGTGCCCACTTGTAGTGTAATCAAGTATGGGTGTGGAAATATGAAAGAACTTACAGAACTGGAACCATATCCTGTACAGTAATCAAGTTTACCATCATACTAAGAGCAAAGATCTATGATCTATGCATAAACTTATCTACACTCAGAAAGCATACTTTTCTCCTGACAATTTTTTCTTATGTTGAATATAGACATGCAGATGTCAAAACAAAAAAAAGAACATACCTTTCCTGTGCCAGTTTATGATATTAAAATCAAGTAAAATGCAGCATGGAACTAGATTGTAGCTAACAGGTAGTGTGAATTGTAAATTGCTACCTATGTAGTACTTCATATCTAGGGCAGAGGCTCAAGTTTTCCATAACAGCTGCAAAGCAGCAGTATGAGCGCTAATTCATTAATGAGTTTCATATGCTCTCTTGACGTAAAATTATGAAGTGTATAGTGCTTGGCGGTGGTGCTCACCACTCTCACGAGGATAAAAGTACGCCTCCTAAAAGCAATGGAAAAAGGGGTTCACCCTCTTTCATGGCCATGTAGGAATAAGATTTGGAGAAAATAAATTGCCTGATGTTTGATTAAACTGATTAGCATTTTTCAACAGATTCCAATTGAAAGCTGGCTGGAGGTCATGTCCTCATATAGATTTTGGTTGGCCTGCTGTGAGGACGAAGGCATAGTTTACCCCTAACCTTATAACCTTGACTTTTACAGGACACTAACTACCTTGACTTAAGTATACCAGAAACATGTTTGAACTTCTAAAGGCTTTTTAAAGCTTTAATAATCCCTACATAGAGGTCTTACGAATCCTTTATAAGCAAAGTCATACTACAAAAAGAGTGATATAAAAGGTCCTTACATCTGTTTTGTCAAATCTATCAAAACCCTTTTGGCACCATTCATATGGCATTTGATTATGAATGACTTCTGAAGCATCTATATAGGCCTTATGAAGGGCTAATGAAGGCTTATAAAGTGTGTGTGTATGAAGGTTTTAAAAGTTGTTTTAACATTTTGACGGGGCAATCTGCAGTAGCTACATTCCTTTTTGGACATAGCAATGAATGGTATGTACACATTGATTCTTGAAGAATATAACTTAGAAATGCCTCATGAGCTTAGTTCAACTGTTGTACCCCATCAGAACCCAAAATATTACCTTGTTTTACACCAAAGTTTGTAAACAAACACTGTATAGCCTGTATAGGTGAAAACTATAATTTGGTAACATTTACTTTGACTATTGTTAGGTTCTAATTATCAGACTAAGAACACGACGGACGCTATGAAAGCTTACACCAAATGTATTCGCCCATTGGGTCAATACAGCTGCATCAGACAAAAAACATATTCACACAAGCACTGCTATTTAACTCTTTCTCCTCTGCTGAGTCTCCTCCTACACATCTGAACAGCCAATGCATCCCTGTTGCTAGACCGAACCTTAGTGATATCTGTTCTTCCTCACTTCATCTGACCTGACCTCTGCCCCAAAGTGCTCAATGCTACCAAAATCACTGCTGTCATGGTGACTGGTACCAGACTGTGTCTGTCCTCCTCCCATAGGATCCCTGAAGGCTAACGATAACACATCCTGACAGAATGTAAACATTATACATTCCATTCTCTCCCTCAGTGACATGAATAAGTATATTTCATGATTTCAGAAGTCAAGAAATCCGAACCCAACACTATATAGCCATAAAGCATTCATTACACATATCTAAGCTTTTCAGTAACATGTTATAACAGATCTCAACCACATTAAAGGTTCATGAAATACAGTGCCTTCGGAAAGTATTCAGACCCCTTGACTTTTTACACATTTTGTTACGTTACAGCCTTATTCTAAAATGGATTAGATATTTTTTCCCCCTCATCAATCGACACACAATACCCCATAATGATAAAGCAGAATCCGTTTTTCCACATGAAAAATTTATGAACACTCAAATATCACATTTACGTAAGTATTCAGACCTTTTACTCAGTACTTTGCGCAGCGATTACAAGCAATCAAATGCATTTATAAAGCCCTTTTTACATCAGCCGATGTCACAAAGGGCTGTACAGAAACTCAGCCTAAAACCCCAAACAGCAAGCAATGCAGATGTAGAAGTACGGTGGCTAGGAAAAACTCCCTAGAAATGCCAGAACCTAGGACGAAACCTAGAGAGGGACCAGGCTCTGAGGGGTGTTCAGTCCTCTACTGGCTGTGCTGGGTGGAGATTATAAAAGAACATTTCCAAGATGTTAAAACGTTCATAGATGACCAGCAGGGTCAGATAATAATGATCGCAGTAGTTGTCGAGGGTGCAACAAGTCAGCACCTCAGGAGTAAATGTCAGTTGGCTTTTCATAGCCGATCATTCAGAGTTGGTTGACAGAAGGTGCGGTAGAGAGAGAGTCCAAGACAGCATGTCCAGGACAAGGTAGCCCGTCCAGTGAACAGGTCAGGGTTCCATAGCCACAGGCAGAACAGTTGAAACTGGAGCATCAGCCTGATCAGGTGGACTGGGGACAGCAAGGAGTCATCAGGCCAGGTAGTCCTGAGGTATGGTCCTAGGGCTCAGGTCCTCCGAGAGAAAGAGAGATAAAGAGAGAGAGAATTAGAGGGGGCATACTTAGATTCACACAGGAAGACAGGAGAAATACTCCAGATATAACACACTGAACCTAGCCCCCCGACACATAAACTATTGCAGCATAAATATTGGAGGCTGAGACAGGAGGGGTCAGGAGACACTGTGACCCTGTACGACGATACACCCGGACAGGGCCAAACAGGCAGGATATAGAAATATCTCAAGGATGATCAATGGGAACAGGATGCACCTGAACTCAATTTCGAGTCTCATAGCAAAGGGTCTGAATACGTACATAAATAAAGTAAACTCAGCAAAAAAAGAAACGTCCTCTCACTGTCAACTGCGTTTATTTTCAGCAAACTTAACATGTGTATATATTTGTATGAACTTAACAAGATTCAACAACTGAGACATAAACTGAACAAGTTCCACAGACATGTGACTAACAGAAATTGAATATTTGTGTCCCTGAACAAAGGAGGGGTCAAAATCAAAAGTAACAGTCAGTATCTGGTGTGGCCACCAGCTGCATTAAGTACTGCAGTGCATCTCCTCCTCATGGACTGCACCAGATTTGCCAGTTCTTGCTGGGAGATGTTACCCCACTCTTCCACCAAGGCACCTGCAGGTTCCCGGACATTTCTGAGGGGAATGGCCCTAGCCCTCACCCTCCGATCCAACAGGACCCAGACGTGCTCAATGGGATTGAGATCCGGGCTCTTCGCTGGCCATGGCAGATCACTGACATTCCTGTCTTGCAGGAAATCACGCACAGAATGAGCAGTATGGCTGGTGGCATTGTCATGCTGGAGGGTCATGTCAGGATGAGCCTGCAGGAAGGGTACCACATGAGGGAGGAGGATGTCTTCCCTGTAATGCACAGCATTGAGATTGCCTGCAATGACAACAAGCTCAGTCTGATGATGCTGTGTGTAACTCTCATTCGTGAAGGCCCCAGACCATGACGGACGCGCCACCTACAAATTGATCCCACTCCAGAGTACAGGACTCGGTGTAACGCTCATTCTTTCCCGATAAACGCGAATCCGACCATCATCCCTGGTGAAACAAAACCGCGACTCGTCAGTAAAGAGCACTTTTTGCCAGTCCTGTCTGGTCCAGCGACGGTGGGTTTGTGCCCATAGGCGACGTTGTTGCCGGTGATGTCTGGTGAGGACCTGCCTTACAACAGGCCTACAAGTCCTCAGTCCAGCCTCTCTCAGCCTATTGCGGACAGTCTGAGCACTGATGGAGGGTTTGTGTGTTCCTGGTGAAACTCGGGCAGTTGTTGTTGCCATCCTGTATCTGGTCCCGCAGGTGTGATGTTCGGATTTACCGATCCTGTGCAGGTGTTGTTACACGTGGTCTGCCACTGCGAGGACAGTCAGCTGTCCGTCCTGTCTCCCTGTAGCACTTTCTTAGGCGTCTCACAGTACGGACATTGCAATTTATTGCCCTGGCCACATCTGCAGTCTTCATGCCTCCTTGCAGCATGCCTAAGGCACGTTTACGCAGATGAGCAGGAACCCTGGGCATCTTTCTTTTGGTGTTTTTCAGAGTCAGTAGAAAGGCCTCTTTAGTGCCCTAAGTTTTCGTAACTTTGGACTTAATTGCCCACCGTTTTTAAGCTGGTAGTGTCTTTACGACACAGGTGCATGTTCATTAATTGCTTATGGTTCATTGAACAAGCATGGGTAACAGTGTTTAAACCCTTTACAATGAAGATCTGTGAAGTTATTTGGATTTTTACAAATTATCTTTGAAAGACAGGGTCCTGAAAAAGGGACGTTTGTTTTTTTGTAAATGTACAAAAATAAATTTAAACCTGTATTTGCTTTGTCATAATATGGTATTGTGTGGATTGATGGCGGGGGAAAAACAATTTAAGGCTGTAATGTGACAAAATGTGGAAAAAGTGACTGCAGTGATGCCTCTTGCACTGAGATACAGTGTCTTAGACCGCTGCGCCTCTCGGGAGCCCAAATCTTATGAGTTGGGTCATTAGCAATGCAATTGACCCGACAACACCATCATTTATTTTTTTTATTACAATCTTCTTTCTTCAAGCCAGTATCACAACGATCATCAATCAATAGATACCCAGATGGTGGCTTGCACACTACATAGACAGTAATAATGCATAGGACTACAACCACATTACTGTCCATAAGAGCAAATAAATGACGTTGTCAATTATTTAATCACAACAAATCTACCTGGCGAAGCCACCATCACCACGGGCACGGGGTGTGGCACTTGGAGCAAGAACTACAAAAAAATTAACAATAGACGACAACCCTGAAGGCAGGGAAAACTATTTTTAGGACGAACGCCACTATGAGCTAACTTCAACCACACCTACGCAACTCAAACCTTTGTTGTTTGGGACCAACAACTTGCGTCTTTTACTCACCGCTCTTGACCTCAAACACAGGTTATAAAGGAGGTAGAGGGTGTGGACCACAATGAAAGAGAGACAGTAGTTTAAGGGATGCTCCAATCACAGGAGGATGGTGGTTATTAAGTACAGAAAGTCACAGCACACACATGCCATCAATTAAGGTCAATAATTTGTGAGAGCATGCATAGGTCAATGAAAATGTAACTATGAAGGCTAAAGTCCACCATATGACACATCTATAAAGATTCCTAAATATTAGCTTTTGTATAGCATTTACAGTTTTTTACATTTAGCAGACTCTCTTATCCAGAGCGACTTACAGTAGTGAGTACATACATTTTCATACTGGTCCCCTATGGGAGTCGAACCCACAACCCTGGCGTTGGAAGTGCTGTGCTCTACCAAGTGATCCACACCGGACTAGGAAGGCGCTATATATATGCTCTATAGATATGCTATGGATATATTTCATTAACCTTGAATTAATAATGCATTTGGGACCTGTTATAACACGTTCATGAAATGCTTATAGAAGTATAAAGAATGCTTTATGGCTGTGTCGTCAAAGTAAATTGTTACCCTTAATTTTGATATAATGGATGGTCAGTCCTTGCATCCATAGCTCTGTCTACGAATTTGAGCGCGGTTACGTTTCTCCAGCCCTCAACGTTTTAGCGAAACACAGGCTAGGAGTCCGCTTTGTTAATGTTTAACTGCTGATAGCCGCATTAAGTGAGAATCATTTAATTGAACACACAGCTGATTCATGTGTTTTATCTATGAGCAGCATTAATAAAAAGGGTAAATATCTCATGAATTCGCATCTCTTTTTAAATTGAAGGGTGTTCCTGGTAACCGAGGGATTCCTGGACCACAGGGTCCAACTGGGACAGAGGTATCAGCTGAATTTTAAAACAAATTATGTTTTGATCAGAGTAGTGTTTTTGATGTTAAATCAATGGAGCTGCTCTTTCTGTTCTCTCTTTCAGGGGCGACGCGGGGTTGATGGCAACAAGGGAGAACAAGGACGGCCTGGTGATTCGGTAGGAAGGTCAAAAAAGGGCATTAGTATGACTTTTTATCGATTCGGCATTGTTTATTTTATGACACTGTAGAAGACCCGCTTTCAAGCATTATAACCAATGCTTGTATTCCAACCAACTGATCAAACCTACTTCTAATAATCTATGTATAAATCTCTTGTCTTTTCATGTATAAATCTCTTCTCTTATGTATTTTATGTATAAATCTCTTGTCTTTTCAGGGTGAAAGAGGGGTTCCGGGATTACCTGGGCCATTGGGTCAAGCAGGTGAAAAGGTACACCACAACACTGGTTTCACTGAATAAGGTTATCAAATGTATACATATAATATCAACTCTTTGCATGCACATTATCAGCCAGGTTTTTCAATTAATTTGTATCTAATCAGTAATCCATCTCCCTAAATGTCTTACATCCTGGGCAGATGACATATGTTGTATTGATTCATTACTTTGGTCAAATTATGAACAGAAAAGGAAGCTATTGGTAATCCATAGTGATAAATACACTCTCGGGACTATCCTAATAGAACCGTCTTAAATGCAAATAAACAGCTGGTGAACTGAATGTCATGAATCCCACATCTAATAAAACAATACACCTTGTATTCTATGAGAGCAGGCCAAAGGAAATTAAAAAGAACATGAAACATTTGTAGATTGTAAGGAACATAGACATTGACTCTGTACATTATTTATTGTTACTGTTATTATTATTCCTTTGTTATTCTTTCTCTATTTCTCTGCATTGTTGGGAAGGGCCGTAAGTAAGCATTTCACTGTTCATCTTAATCAAATGTGTTCAGAGAATGGTAGGCAAGGGGCGTTGCATGGTAATAAATTGTTATTAAACTTATCTTTCATTTCTTATTTTTTCCCAGGGCTCTATGGGTCTTTCAGGGGGATCAGGACTTGCCGGCAAAGATGGCCAAGTGGTAAGAATATCCCAATACTGTTATTAACCACACGGTTATGTACATTCGTTGCCAAGTAAACAGCGTAGGTTAGGTAGTAGTTAACTGGCCACTTGCTTATGCTTTCAAGTTGACAAACATATTGACAAATGTATACAGTATATTGACCTCTGGCCAAAATACTGTAGTATTATATTGTTGTAATATTGTACATTTTATATGGTACATTTGTAATGATGGATAAGGGTGAATTTATATAGTACCCAAGGTATTGTGTGATTGTTTTATTGATGACCTAGACCGTTTTGTTGTGATGTGTTGTTTGGTTCCGGTATGGAGCCTAGGAAGAGTAGTGATGTGTTGTTTGGTTCCGGTATGGAGCCTAGGAAGAGTAGCTGCTGCCTTGGCAGCGGCTAAAGGGGATCCTAATAAAAGACTAAATATGAAATATCAATCTTGGTAATGTTGATGATTTGACAATTTCAGGGAGAAAAAGGAGCCAGGGGATTCTCTGGGCCAGCAGGACATCCAGGAGTACCAGTATGTACAATTTAGATACTCTGGTCTCAAACCAGGAACTGACATGGCTTTAAGTTTGAAAAGATCTCTCTTTCTCCCATTCTTCAACTCAGGGTTTACCTGGAAGCGATGGAAAGAACGGAGTCTCAGGACAAATCGGTCAAAAGGTTGGTTTTTAATGTGACTAAACAAAGGAAAGTTAACTCACTGATGGATGGGATTGACGTATGACAAAATTGACCATAAGGTTGACTTGTCGTAGTTGGTCTGAACTGAACCACCAAAGGGTTACGCTGCTGTTGTCTGGCAGTTCCCCAACAGTGGAAATATATTATTGCTGTTAGCACACATTGTGATCTATAAGGGGGTTAGCACCATTGTTTCCTTGTGTTCTTACTCAGCTCAGGCTTTTCTGACACATGGTTTTCATTATCTTAACGGCAGTTCATCACCATCTAGGTGGTTGTGTCTGCGTTATAACTTCTGGATTTATATGATTTTTTCTTCCACATGTAGAACCTTCCAAAATGTTCACAGTTGGTTTCTTCCCTTCTACACTGTGGAAAATAGAACAAGTAGTGTCTCATTGGATGTTTTTAGATTGCCAGTTGGTTGCAAATAATGGCTTGACAAGCTGGGTTACTGTACATGTAGAGCTGATACTGTACAGACACCTTATTTAACACCTAATTTTACAGACACTCTTATCCAGACTGACTTACAGCTAAGTGCCTTGCTCAAGGGTACATCGGCAGATGTTTCACCCAGTTGGCTAGGGGATCCAAACCGGCGACCTTTCGGTTACTGGCCCAACACTGTTAACCGCTGGGCTACCTGCCGCCTCTGCTGTTAACTTTATGTAACAGATAGATTCAACAGTATCCAATGAGCAAATTCATGGTGGGGTGCTGCTATCTCTTTTGAACTGTACCTGTAGCCGGTACACTGAATCATCAAACATGATGTCTGTGTTAATGATATTCTGATGCATTATTTTCATCAATAGGGAGAGGTTGGAGCAGCTGGCATCCCTGGTCTAGACGGAAGGGAGGGCCATCCTGTAAGTCATGGACATTTCTATTCTTTCTATAACCATGGATTATAATCTACATTCTATGCACTCTAGACGGTCTACTTTCTTGTATGCTTGGGTTTCTATGAAATATGAACAATGCCAGAATGCCCTCCGCCCCCTCAAATAAAATGAGTTCCTTGACTTTAGCAGGGGATATCCAAAACAGACTCGGTCATCTGGAGCTACTTGAATCACAGCCGACATCATGGATCATGACAGTATTTCTGACAGCTAGTAAATTTGGAGTGGTTTCCCTCTAGTTCATCCCAGGATATAAACCCTATTATGGCAATACTTTGGTGACTTCATGTAGTCATTTTGTAGTCATTTGGGGACAGAATAATACATCTGAAAAAGAGTTTTACACAAGTGCATCCCCATTAGTCTTGGGAGCTCTGCAGATTTGGCCACACAAGCCGAGTGGTGGAACTACAATGTTCTAGATGAGTCAGTTGCTCCACAGGGCTGTAAGCCATTTGGTTTGCCAGAACATCCAATGATCCAATGTCTTTATGGACTAAATAACACAATAGTTGTCTCTGCCTGTAACCCCCTCAAAGCTAGTGTATAAAATTATTGTATTTTGAGACTTTTTCTATATTTTTTCTATTTAGGTACTTCTTTTACCTGATGTGTTGATAATGGCATGGGGAAAAGGATTGGGTGATCAGCCTTACTCTTGAGACAAGTGTCATGGGATTTTGAATAACCAATGAGAGTCAAGAGTGTTGTATCCGAAAGACATCACCTTGAGTCATTGGTGTATTTAGATTAGATGGATGAGCACACCCTATTGGCCCTCCAAAACCACTTTCAGGCCCTATCCAAAGCCAACAGATAGATGCCAACAGATTAGAGAAGACTGTTTGGACGAGCTATAAGAGGACAGGCTCATTGTCATGGCTGGAATGGCATATATGGAATGGAGTAAAACATGTGGTTTCCATATGTTTGATGTGTTTGATACTGTTCCATTAATTCCATTCCAGCCATTACATAAATAGATTAGATTTTCATGGTGTCTTAACTGAAGTGGCTAATTGTCAATAGCCTCGTCTGGGGAACAGCTTTTAATATATTTGCAGCATCGGAGGATTTTTGATGAGTTATTTTCCATGTTTCCATGTTCCTTTACAATCCCCTCAAGATAAAGTCTCTGCCGTTTTCCAAACATCTGTACCCGTTTATCATGAAAAACTGACTAAAGAGGCATTTCAAGGTAGTTTTGTTGGATATGCTCAACAATTATAAACTGTTTATTTACTCAACTAAACATTCACAAACTAACAGATTTACTATTTACGACCATTTATGTCCCCAGGAGGGTTTTAAACGCCAGGCACTTTTCACATTTGTCCATTAACCACAAATATTGTCTCTCAACTACCAAACATATATCAGTTTATGCTGTGAGGTGTAATGGAATATGCAGAATTTGGCTTAGGATGTGACAATCCCTGGTTGGGATTTGACATTGTTGGTTATTCTACATTTGCCGCCAACCACTACTTAAGGGCCTGCTATGTCATCCATATCCATATCCTTAACCTTCAACGTCATTCTTTGTTTGAAGTGTAACAGAGATGTGTCTGTCGAAAGTCTTTGAAGAGGAGGAAATCTTTTCAATAGATAATATGCGTACAGCCATGAATGTAGATCATACTTGAAAAAGGATATACAGTCATCTCTGGGACTACTTAAATATGATGTGTCACCTGACCTTTGGCCTGTACGCAATAGTCTCCTTTTGGTCTCATCATTCACAGCGTTACACCACAGTGAATTTTCAGAGATATTTGGTATCACTAAATGCAGTAGTCCTTATTTCGTACTTCCATAAACATGGCATATTTGTTCACTACATACATGCTTCTTCTTTTAAACTCCTGATTTCTGACACTGAGTGGTCAGACAAAATGGGCAAGCTTTCATGGAAATGGAATGCATCCATTCCACTTCATGGAACATATCCTCAAGCATTTGAAACACCTATTGCTGTTTTCAATGAGTAATATTTTTGGGACTGTGTTGCTATTCATTTAAACCAAGATATACACTGTGGCTTTAAGAGCTTTGAGGTCTGAGGCTTTGTCGGAATGAGACTCTGGAGGTGTCCCAGATACATTTTCCATGTTGAAATGACTGATTAGTGGGAAAACTATTGTGTGCAGAGAACACTTATAGGTCCACATAAAGTTGTGTATATTCTTCTATACAAACTTTAGGAAGTATATTTATTGGACAACAAACCTATTTGTACTATTAGGTCTATCCTTGTTAGGGGTCAACTAGTTATTCATATAAAATCAATCAACATGTTATGAAGAGATCGCCAAGGGTTAACACACACATATTGAATGTTATATAGATTGGTACAACAATCTCTCTGATGAATTATAAATGCAATGAGGTTTCAAGCCACATTCGGCCTGTCCATTCATTGTGATGCTATCTAGTACCACTGTTCTCTTCATTAGGGCGGTATTTGTGTTTGTTTTTACAACATCCTGTGAAAGCTATTAAACCCACTGTCTGATAGAGCCAGCGAAGCTCAGGGGAAAGACATTTGATATGTGAATAATCCAGACTCTCAGAAGAAAGAAAACAAAACCATCCGTGAACCATATACAGTATGTTAGCTGCGTTAGATGGGGAGGACACTGACCTGTCTGTCTTTCATCAATATATTGAAAACAATTGTAATGCATAACACACGGTGTATTGTGATCGTGTTTTGTCATATAGAGTAAGCTACATACTCTGTCTTTGTTTCCAGGGTATGCCTGGCGTGCCTGGAAATGAGGGCCAGAGTGGAACTAAGGTGAGCTCCTGTTATTCTCATAAAGGTCTGCCCTTATATTAGGATGTACCCATACTGTCTGTCTATTACATTTTCATTAAATATTGATTCAAAGTCACAATCTCCTTCCCGGCAAGTTTTTTATAGCAAACTTTTGTGCTGGCAAGAAAGGCTATAATGTTATTGTACTTTATTTGGCATTCCCTTATTTTATGTCTAAAACTATTTATGAACACTATACTGTTTTCAACTATGGTTTACATGCACTGTTATAGTGTACAGACTAAAATAAATAGGAATATAATAAAGTAAGCCTAGTCGTTCTAGTGTTGGGCCAGTAACCGTAAAATTGTTGGTTTGAATCCCTGAGTCGACTAGGTGAAAGATCTGCCGATGTGCCCTTGAGCAAGGCACTGAACCCTAATTGTTCTTGTAAGTCGCTCTGGATAAGATTTTAGCATCTGTTAAATGACAAAAATATAAGTGCGGGTGATGGATTTAGGAAAATCCACAAATGATTTTGGGATCACTAAAATGTGAAGACTTCAGTCTTGCCCACAAATAAGTACATTTTCAAAAGTCCTCTGAGGACCCAGTACCCTATCCCCATAACATTAGACTTTTATAAACTATGGTTCAAGTTTTGATATTGAAATACATAAATAATGTTTAATAAAGATGTCATAAGTGACAGAGAGAAAGAGCACACATGCAATCAATCAGGGAAGTTGTTATACTTGTATTTCTTCGCAAAAAATATTTCCAAATTGAACAACTGTTGCGTTAAATTACAGCATAGAAAAATGACTACCAACGTTATTAATTATATGAAGCTATAATTACAGGGTGAAGATGGTTTGCCAGGACCGAAGGGAGCCAAAGGTTCGACTGGAACATCTGTAAGTTGGCTGCCACCAATAGATCCAGTTTCAATTTGTCCAAATGTATTCAGGGTCACACTTACAGTAGTATATTTTACATATGTATGGAGCAAAGTTCTAAGGAATTTTCACACATACTCAATGATCCATAATAAATACAAATACAGATGTGTAGAAATACCGGGAACATCGAAACTGATGTTGTTTTCTTATTTTTCTTATTTAGGGGGACAATGGATTGCCTGGTGAACGTGGATCATCAGGACAACCTGGACCTAAGGTACCAGTGGTTTCTGTTCTCTTCCAGAAATGTAACATCTTGTCAATGGGATTATGTCAATCACGGATTATGTTGATTTTCCTTTGCCCAATGTCCATGTGAGTACTATTTGCAGAAGTAGTAAAATGCAGCTTTCGTGGGGGGCTGAGAACATCTCAATAACTTGTGTAAATATAGTCAATAGTAGTAGTAAAGATTGCTCAAACATATACCTTAATACACCATATTAGCATTGAAATGATGTGAACCAATACAGGTACAAATGTAGGATCTTAATTTGATCACTGTTTTGTTGCTTAGAATGTTCCTGCACAGCAGGAAATGCTAACTTTTAGTGTATTTTAATTTTAAAAAGGCTTCTAAAGTTTGTAATTTCCACCTTAAATTTCAGACTTAATCTAACAAAAAATCCATCACCTCATACAAAAATGTCCATGAATTATAATTGGTTTAATAGGTATTTTCCTGCCGTAGCAAACTGGCACAAATTAAGATCCTACATCTGTACTGTGTTGGACCAATTTGAGTGTTCTGGCCAGAAGATCTCAATTACTCCTGTCTCCTGCAACACCACCACTAGAGGCAGTGCTGCAACACCACCACTAGAGACAGTGCTGCAACACCACCACTAGAGGCAGTGCTGCAACACCACCACTAGAGGCAGTGCTGCAACACCACCACTAGAGGCAGTGCTGCAACACCACCACTAGAGGCAGTGCTGCAACACCACCACTAGAGGCAGTGCTGCAACACCACCACTAGAGACAGTGCTGCAACACCACCACTAGAGGCAGTGCTGCAACACCACCACTAGAGACAGTGCTGCAACACCACCACTAGAGGCAGTGCTGCAACACCACCACTAGAGGCAGTGCTGCAACACCACCACTAGAGGCAGTGCTGCAACACCACCACTAGAGGCAGTGCTGCAACACCACCACTAGAGACAGTGCTGCAACACCACCACTAGAGGCAGTGCTGCAACACCACCACTAGAGAAAGTGCTGCAACACCACCACTAGAGGCAGTGCTGCAACACCACCACTAGAGGCAGTGCTGCAACACCACCACTAGAGACAGTGCTGCAACACCACCACTAGAGACAGTGCTGCAACACCACCACTAGAGACAGTGATGACCACACAGAGGAACTTTAAAACCCTTAATGACATTGAGCAGTGTAATGAAATTCAAAATATTGCCGGCTACATTACCTCATCTGTCCTTAAAAGGGTTTATAGTTGTGCTGTGCATATCAGCCCTTGTCTATTGGTGTGTGAAATCCGTTCCTCTAGTCGTGTTAGAGTGCCACTGTATAGGCCTACCGAGACATGCAACAAAACTCTGCATTATTGTAGATGCATATAGTGCTTGGGTTGGCATTTTCTGCAGTGATATAATTTCTAGCGAGTATGTTGTTTAGAGCAGTGCCATGGTTATACTAGAGACGCCAAATGAAATGGTGATACAAGCTGACTACTATTGCCTTCGCCAGTGGAATTTTGGGATGGAAATCAAAAGCGGTCTGGTACTCTGGTCTCGACTCTCTGTCTCCCAATCACTTTTCATTAGCTGATATCTGTTTAACAAGAGCCAATGTTTATTGGTTAATGGCACAGGAGTGAAATAGTAGTTTCTGGACATGAGCAGGGTTTTCATATTAATGTCCTAGTTTCAAACAGCATTTATTAGGGAGAGGATATTTGTTTAGAAAAAGAAAAAACACAAACTAGGGCTGGGTTTAAATCTGATCAGCGCTAGATAATGTAATAGTGTAACAGTACTCTTCTTGCGTTGTGTACAATCAATCATCGACACAAACTCCAACTTGTAGCACCAGTCATGGAGCTTTATTCTGATAGAAACAGCACAAAATTTCACGTCATGCAATGCGCCATACAACTCTGCACTCACGCACGCTGGTTTGGTGCTTGTTCACTGAGCAATGTAGTTACCAAAATAATACAACAATTACAATATAATATTTTGAACAATGTACCTGATAGAAACAGCACAAAATGTCACGTCATGCAATGCACGGCTCACCATCCAACTCTGCACTCACGCACTGTACAAAATATATGAACCCCCCCACCAGACACAGTAAGTTGCTAGCTAGTATTAGCGGGAATTCTCTACAACAAAATGCACGACAAATATTCACCAAAAAACGCTGTATCTTACGTGTGATGTTCGAATAACATTTACAAACAAATTGATATAAAATGTACATTTAAATCATCACTTGGGAGTATATAAATCACTTTTGACGTACAGTGCTTTGCAACTAACAACTTTCCGCTGGTTTGGTGCTTGTTCACTGGGACCATTCTAACTGAAACATCCCCCCTCGTAAGCAAGCTACGCAAACCAGCCAATAAGATGCCATGTTGAGTAGGTGAAGGCAAGACAAAACTAAAACCAAAAACCTATTTGCTTAACAATAAAGTGGCAAGGGGAATCACCAATATAACCCTGTTACAATAGCACGCTTGACATTTAAATGTAATTTCTGATTGAGCCGACATATGCAGCACTTACCTTGAATGTGGTCTCTGCCAATGTGGAAACAATGCCTTTCAACAATGCCTTTTTTTCACAGCAGTATTTCGTGATTTCAAAGCAGAATTGTATTTACAAATCAGCATCTTCTATGTATTTTATGAAGTACCTCCTTCAACTAATAATTTTTTCTCAAATAAAGGGCAGCAAAGGTGAAAGTGGACTTCCAGGTCAACCAGGGGTTCCAGGACAGGAGGTCAACATTTTAAGTTTTGTATCGGTTGATATTGTGTCTATTATGAATGTAAAGGTGATTACGTAATTTAGATTTGTTTTAAGAAGGCTGTGTGAGTCATTGATGAACCCTTACAGTGCGACGTAAGTTACAGAACATCTAAGAGACAAAGTGTCCTTACTGTGGGTTCTTACCATGTATAGATATGTGGTTGTCTCACCCAGCTATCGTAAGACTGTAAGTCGCTGTAATAAGAGTGTCTGCTAAATGACTCAAATTTACATGTAGAGTATAATGCTGATTGAATGAATGCTATTCCAGGGCAAGTCAGGTGACCATGGTGGAGCAGGTCAGCCAGGACACCCAGGAAGGCCAGGCCTGACAGGACCTAAGGTAGTTATTAGGGAGAGGACAGTCTCCTACAAAATCACTCCTAACTGCTGGGAAATTACTGTGTCTATACTGTTCAATAGGGATTTACCTACTTAGCAATTATTGGAATTATTGGAATTAGCAATTATACTAATTTTCACTAAATGTTCTGCTCAAATAGGTTCTTTTGAAATTGGTATAATTATTTATTTTTCTGAGGCGTAGTGTACGAATGAGCTGGGATTAAGCATTAAGAATGTTTTCTGCAAATGTTTTCAGTGTTGCCATCCCGATCACATTTTGTTTATTTAATGAGCGAGGAAAAACACTGACGTTGCATTTTGATGAAGAATTAGGAGCCAGAAAGCTACTTTATAGTGAGCTGTGTTTCCAGATTTACCTCCATTAACTTCAATAAAGAATAATAATTTATACCACAGCTTCCAAGCAAGCCTTTCATAGGATGACATAAATAAATTACCCCAAGGACTGCAATTTACAGGTGAGGGTTACTCAAATGCAATAAAATACATCATTGATCAATAACAGTATTTTTTACAGGAACTGTTTCATAGACATTATTTGAACTTCCAACCTAGAGACAATTATATCTAGCTTACCGTATCATAAACAGTACTTTTTAGTTTGCCTTTCGTTTAATTTCTACCACTTCAGGACAACTTGCAATCTTACAACAAAATATATTTTCAAAAAACAGGGAAACACTACAAGAGGCTTGTAGAATGTTTAACATACTGTCATCTGGCATATCCATAGCATGTTCCATGGACTTGATGCAGCTGAAGTTTAAACATTTGTAACTGTAACTCTGTATTCTCCTATTGTAACAATATTGTAACAATATCATAACACGTGATTGTTGTGTAATTTCTATCTCACCAGGGACAAAGGGGAGATCCAGGTGAACGAGGAGGGGAGGTATTCGCAACATTTAATAACTCCTGATGACAATTCAAATCCATTAGCTGCCCTTGATTCTTTGTATGGAGCGTCTGTCCTCTCAGAGGATTTCAGATGGAATTCCAGACATTTAAAGCATAGTTTAGTTATATTTTGCCATGCTGTTCAGTCCAAGAGAGCAAATAATGGTAAACAGCAACAAAATGAAATGTAATATACTGTAACTGATGAACATATTGAAACCTTCATTTGACTTATGGACCGGAGGTTGCTTTGGGAAACATACAGTACCAGTCAAAAGTTTGGACAAACCTACCCATTCAAGAGTTTTTCTTTATTTTTACTTTTTTCAACATTGTAGAAAAATAGTAAAGACATCAAAACTATGAAATAACACATGTGAAATCATATAGTAACCAAAAAAGTGTTAAACAAATCAAAATATCTTTTAGATTCTTCAAAGGAGCCACCCTTTGCCTTGATAACAGCTTTGCACACTCTTGGCATTCTCTCAACCAGCTTCACCTGGAATGTTTTTCCAACAGTCTTAAAGGACTTCCCACATATGCTGAGTACTTGTTGGATGCTTTTCCTTCACTCTGCGGTCCAACTCACCCTAAACCATCTCAATTGGGTTGAAGTCGAGTGATTGCGGAGGTCAGGTCATCTGATGCAGCACTCCATCACTCTCCTTCTTGGTCAAATAGCCTTTACACAGCTTGAAGGTGTGTTGGGTCATTGTCCTGTTGACAAACAAATGATAGTTCCACTAAGCGCTAACCAGATGGGATGATGTATCGCTGCAGAATGCTGTGGTAGCCATGCTGGTTAAGTTTGCCTTGAATTCTAAATAAATCACAGACAGTGTCACAAGCAAAGCACCCCCACACCATCACACCTCCTCCTCCATGCTTCACGGTGGGAATCACACATGCGGAGATCATCTGTTCACCTACTCTCCGTCTCACAAAGACACAGCGGTTGGAACCAAAAATCTCAAATTTGGACTCATCAGACCAAAGGACAGATTTCCACCGGTCTAACGTCCATTGCTCATGTTTCTTGGCCCAAGCAGGTCTCTTCTTCTTATTGGTGTCCCTTAATTGTGGTTTCTTTGCAGCAATTCGACTATGGAGGCCTGATTCACGCAGGCTCCTCTGAACAGTTGATGTTGAGATGTGGCTGTTACTTGAACTCTGTGAAGCATTTATTTGGGCTGCCATTTCTGAAGCTGGTAACTCTAATGAACTTATCCTCTGCAGCAGAGGTAACTCTGGGTCTTCCTTTCCTGTGGCGGTCCTCATGAGAGCCAGTTTCATCATAGCGCTTGATAGTTTTGCGACTGCACTTGAAGAAACTTTCAAAGTTATTTAAATTTTCTGTATTGACTGACCTTCATGTCTTAAAGTAATGATGGATTGTCTTTTCTCTTTGCTTATTTGAGCTGTTCTTGCCATAATATGGACTTGGTCTTTTACCAAAAGGGATACCTTTGTATACCACCCCTACCATGTCACAACATAACTTATTGGCTTAATCGCATTAAGAAGGAAAGAAATTCCACAAATTAACTTTTAACAAGGCACACCTGTTAATTGAAATGCATTATAGGTGACTACCTCATGAAGCTGGTTGAGAGAATGCCAAAAGTGTGCAAATCTGTCATCGAGGCAAAGGGTGGCTACTTTGAGGAATCTCAAATATAAAATATTATTTTGATTTGTTTAACACTTTTTTGGTTACTACATGATTCCACATGTGTTATTTTAGAGTTTTGATATCTTCAGTATTATTCTACAATGTAGAAAATAGTAAAAAAAATAAAGAAAAAACATTGAATGAGTAGGTGTGTCCAAACCTTTGACTGGTACTGTATATACAGGTTGCTACATTTTCCATGTGCAAAAGACTGCTTCAAGTTTAATCGGATGCTTGGCTCACTACCTCCTTCCAAATGTGGTTGCTTTCATTTAGCCAGAGTGGAATCATGTTGAACAACCGCTTAATTGAAAAGTAATGGAAAACAGGGACAGCTATGATCTTTTGGGGGAAAACTAGGAAGCGTATTGAGTCAAATGACAATGTCACCACAGGACTGCGGTTAATTAAGAAGTCACTTGTACTGAGTCTCTGGATGGAAATATCATTAAACTGACTGTCATGGACATAGCAACAACCTTCTTGTAAAATCTCACTAATTTGATTACTGAAGATTTAATCACAAACAGAATGACTAAAAACAAAAAACATAATTGCTAGTTTAATTTTCTCTACAGGGATTGAGAGGTGAAAAAGGAGATATGGGAATTCCAGGGAATCATGTAAGTTCCCCTTCCTATGATTACATCAAAAACATTTTTTACATCAATGAATGAATTCTGTAATGGCTATACAAGAGCATTTTGTCCAATTGGACAGTTGATTGTCCAGTAGCCTCGGAAGCCCAGTTACATAATATTTACTGCTTGCAAGTGCTACAGTAGACTTTTTCTATTGGGAAACTTTTCTCACCACATTAGTGGTTCTTCAATAGCCTAAATAATTTGTAAATGGGAATATTTTCCTCTTGTCACAATGTATTCATTTCATATTATAGACTAGCACTGATCTAATACATTCATGTACAGAAATTGGATTGTGAATTTGGAAGTGTCAGAACAACTCTCAAATTGACTTCTGACGATCACCTTTCCATTGACAATATCAATTTAAACAGCATGTTTTCCAATTAAACCACATCTAGAGGATATGGAAGTTAGTTGTATTTCCATCTCATTCAATTCCAATTACATTATAATTAATGAACATTACTAACAATCAGCCATTATGACTTTGATTGACAGGGCTCTAATGGCTCATCGGGACAAAAAGGAGAGGTAAGTTTGTCATTGACTACTGTAAGCAGCTGTAGCCCTGAATAGCCAAGCATACATCCCCATCTAGAGCAGTGTGTGTGTACTTATACTATGCTCTTGTGGAAGCCAGAAAGGGACAACAGGAGACCCCGGTCAGAGGGGACTGGGAGGTCACCAAGGCCAGCCAGGACTATCTGGGCAGACAGGCCCGCCTGGGCCTCGAGGACAGAGCGGGGACGTTGGCCCTCTTGGGCCACCTGGACTAGAGGGGAGACCTGTATGTACCTCACCAGTACAATCACCAGTACACTGACCATCCTTGGTCATCAACAACTACCCAACATGTCACTTTTCAACAACAATCGTTCACTGTTCCATCAATGTCTATGCCATTTGTATTAATTGACTCATACATTTTGCATGATGCCATCAATCATGTCACATTTCCACAGGGAAGGGAGATGTCCAAGCAAATAATTCAGGAAATATGCAGAGAGGTACTTAGATGTGAGTATTGATTATGTTTGATCATTGCTGTACTCTGTATAGTACACCTATATCTGAGCCCTCTCCATTGTGTTTTCATCCCAGTGGAGATGCCCTCACTACTTCTCAGTAACCAGCAGCTGAGTAACTGTGACCACTGTCAGACCAGGGATGGGACTCCGGGGGCACCAGGCCCGGTTGGGCCCCAAGGATCTACAGGCTTTCCTGGGAACCCTGGTTCCAGTGGACAGCCAGGCCATCCAGGTCGACCTGGGCATCCTGGGATGCTTGGCTTGAAAGGTAATAAATAGGCTTTAGGACTAAATTAATCTGTGCAGTATGTACAGGTAAACAGTAGAGTAGAATATAAACATAGGCCTAGCTTTTTCCTTTAGTCAAATAAGATTTTAAAATGTGTTTGTACTGTCTGGAACACATTGCATTCTATTTGTACTGTCTGGAACACATTGCATTATATTTGTACTGCCTGGAACACATTACATTCTATTTGTAATGTCTGGAACACATTACATTCTATGTGTTCTATCTGGAAAAAATTGCATTATATTTGTACTGTCTGGAACACATTGCATTCTATGTGTTCTATCTGGAACACATTGCATTCTATGTGTACTGTCTGGAACACATTGCATTCTATTTGTTCTATCTGGAACACATTGCATTCTATTTGTACTGTCTGGAACACATTGCATTCTATTTGTACTGTCTGGAACACATTGCATTCTATTTGTTCTATCTGGAACACATTGCATTCAATTTTTTTCTATCTGGAACACATTGCATTCTATTGTTTTCTATCTGGAACACATTGCATTATATTATTTCTATCTGGAACACATTGCATTCTATTTTTTCCATCTGGAACACATTGCATTCTATTTACACTGTCTGGAACACATTGCATTCTATTTGTTCTATCTGGAACACATTGCATTCTATGTGTTCTATCTGGAACACATTGCATTCTATTTGTTCTATCTGGAACACATTACATTCTATTTGTTCTATCTGGAACACATTGCATTCTATTTGTTCTATCTGGAACACATTGCATTCTATTTGTACTGTCTGGAACACATTGCATTATATTTGTACTGTCTGGAACACATTGCATTCTATTTGTATTGTCTGGAACACATTGCATTATATTTCTACTGTCTGGAACACATTGCAGTCTATTTGTTCTATCTGGAACACATTGCATTCTATTTGTACTGTCTGGAACACATTGCGTTCTATTTTTACTGTCTGGATCATATTGCATTCTATTTGTTCTATCTGGAACACATTGCATTCTATTTGTACTGTCTGGAACACATTGCATTCTATTTGTATTGTCTGGAACACATTGCATTATATTTGTACTGTCTGGAACACATTGCATTCTATTTGTATTGTCTGGAACACATTGCATTATATTTCTACTGTCTGGAACATATTGCAGTCTATTTGGTCTATCTGGAACACATTGCATTCTATTTGACTGTCTGGAACACATTACATTCTATGTGTTCTATCTGGAACACATTGCATTATATTTGTACTCTCTGGAACACATTGCATTCTATTTACACTGTCTGGAACACATTGCATTCTATTTGTTCTATCTGGAACACATTGCATTCTATGTGTTCTATCTGGAACACATTGCATTCTATTTGTACTGTCTGGAACACATTGCATTCTATTTGTACTGTCTGGAACACATTGCATTATATTTGTACTGTCTGGAACACATTGCATTCTATTTGTATTGTCTGGAACACATTGCATTATATTTCTACTGTCTGGAACACATTGCAGTCTTTGTTCTATCTGGAACACATTGCATTCTATTTGTACTGTCTGGAACACATTGCATTCTATTTTTACTGTCTGGATCATATTGCATTCTATTTGTTCTATCTGGAACACATTGCATTCTATTTGTACTGTCTGGAACACATTGCATTCTATTTGTATTGTCTGGAACACATTGCATTATATTTGTACTGTCTGGAACACATTGCATTCTATTTGTATTGTCTGGAACACATTGCATTATATTTCTACTGTCTGGAACATATTGCAGTCTATTTGTTCTATCTGGAACACATTGCATTCTATTTGACTGTCTGGAACACATTACATTCTATGTGTTCTATCTGGAACACATTGCATTATATTTGTACTGTCTGGAACACATTGCATTCTATTTACACTGTCTGGAACACATTGCATTCTATTTGTTCTATCTGGAACACATTGCATTCTATGTGTTCTATCTGGAACACATTGCATTCTATTTGTTCTATCTGGAACACATTACATTCTATTTGTTCTATCTGGAACACATTGCATTCTATTTGTTCTATCTGGAACACATTGCATTCTATTTGTACTGTCTGGAACACATTGCATTCTATTTGTACTGTCTGGAACACATTACATTCTATTTGTATTGTCTGGAACACATTGCATTATATTTCTACTGTCTGGAACACATTGCAGTCTATTTGTTCTATCTGGAACACATTGCATTCTATTTGTTCTATCTGGAACACATTGCATTCTATGTGTTCTATCTGGAACACATTGCATTCTATTTGTTCTATCTGGAACACATTACATTCTATTTGTTCTATCTGGAACACATTGCATTCTATTTGTTCTATCTGGAACACATTGCATTCTATTTGTACTGTCTGGAACACATTGCATTATATTTGCACTGTCTGGAACACATTGCATTCTATTTGTATTGTCTGGAACACATTGCATTATATTTCTACTGTCTGGAACACATTTCAGTCTATTTGTTCTATCTGGAACACATTGCATTCTATTTGTACTGTCTGGAACACATTGCATTCTATTTTTACTGTCTGGATCATATTGCATTCTATTTGTTCTATCTGGAACACATTGCATTCTATTTGTACTGTCTGGAACACATTGCATTCTATTTGTATTGTCTGGAACACATTGCATTATATTTGTACTGTCTGGAACACATTGCATTCTATTTGTATTGTCTGGAACACATTGCATTATATTTCTACTGTCTGGAACACATTACATTCTATGTGTTCTATCTGGAACATATTGCATTATATTTGTACTGTCTGGAACACATTGCATTCTATTTACACTGTCTGGAACACATTGCATTCTATTTGTTCTATCTGGAACACATTGCATTCTATTTGTTCTATCTGGAACACATTACATTCTATTTGTTCTATCTGGAACACATTGCATTCTATTTGTTCTATCTGGAACACATTGCATTCTATTTGTACTGTCTGGAACACATTGCATTCTATTTGTACTGTCTGGAACACATTACATTCTATTTGTTCTATCTGGAACACATTGCATTATATTTCTACTGTCTGGAACACATTGCAGTCTATTTGTTCTATCTGGAACACATTGCATTCTATTTGTTCTATCTGGAACACATTGCATTCTAATTTTACTGTCTGGAACACATTGCATTATATTTCTACTGTCTGGAACATATTGCAGTCTATTTGTTCTATCTGGAACACATTGCATTCTATTTGACTGTCTGGAACACATTACATTCTATGTGTTCTATCTGGAACACATTGCATTATATTTGTACTGTCTGGAACACATTGCATTCTATTTACACTGTCTGGAACACATTGCATTCTATTTGTTCTATCTGGAACACATTGCATTCTATGTGTTCTATCTGGAACACATTGCATTCTATTTGTTCTATCTGGAACACATTACATTCTATTTGTTCTATCTGGAACACATTGCATTCTATTTGTACTGTCTGGAACACATTGCATTCTATTTGTACTGTCTGGAACACATTACATTCTATTTGTATTGTCTGGAACACATTGCATTATATTTCTACTGTCTGGAACACATTGCAGTCTATTTGTTCTATCTGGAACACATTGCATTCTATTTGTTCTATCTGGAACACATTGCATTCTAATTTTACTGTCTGGAACACATTGCATTATATTTCTACTGTCTGGAACATATTGCAGTCTATTTGTTCTATCTGGAACACATTGCATTCTATTTGACTGTCTGGAACACATTACATTCTATGTGTTCTATCTGGAACACATTACATTCTATTTGTTCTATCTGGAACACATTGCATTCTATTTGTTCTATCTGGAACACATTGCATTCTATTTGTACTGTCTGGAACACATTGCATTCTATTTGTACTGTCTGGAACACATTACATTCTATTTGTATTGTCTGGAACACATTGCATTATATTTCTACTGTCTGGAACACATTGCAGTCTATTTGTTCTATCTGGAACACATTGCATTCTATTTGTTCTATCTGGAACACATTGCATTCTATGTGTTCTATCTGGAACACATTGCATTCTATTTGTTCTATCTGGAACACATTACATTCTATTTGTTCTATCTGGAACACATTGCATTCTATTTGTTCTATCTGGAACACATTGCATTCTATTTGTACTGTCTGGAACACATTGCATTATATTTGTACTGTCTGGAACACATTGCATTCTATTTGTATTGTCTGGAACACATTGCATTATATTTCTACTGTCTGGAACACATTTCAGTCTATTTGTTCTATCTGGAACACATTGCATTCTATTTGTACTGTCTGGAACACATTGCATTCTATTTTTACTGTCTGGATCATATTGCATTCTATTTGTTCTATCTGGAACACATTGCATTCTATTTGTACTGTCTGGAACACATTGCATTCTATTTGTATTGTCTGGAACACATTGCATTATATTTGTACTGTCTGGAACACATTGCATTCTATTTGTATTGTCTGGAACACATTGCATTATATTTCTACTGTCTGGAACACATTACATTCTATGTGTTCTATCTGGAACATATTGCATTATATTTGTACTGTCTGGAACACATTGCATTCTATTTACACTGTCTGGAACACATTGCATTCTATTTGTTCTATCTGGAACACATTGCATTCTATTTGTTCTATCTGGAACACATTACATTCTATTTGTTCTATCTGGAACACATTGCATTCTATTTGTTCTATCTGGAACACATTGCATTCTATTTGTACTGTCTGGAACACATTGCATTCTATTTGTACTGTCTGGAACACATTACATTCTATTTGTTCTATCTGGAACACATTGCATTATATTTCTACTGTCTGGAACACATTGCAGTCTATTTGTTCTATCTGGAACACATTGCATTCTATTTGTTCTATCTGGAACACATTGCATTCTAATTTTACTGTCTGGAACACATTGCATTATATTTCTACTGTCTGGAACATATTGCAGTCTATTTGTTCTATCTGGAACACATTGCATTCTATTTGACTGTCTGGAACACATTACATTCTATGTGTTCTATCTGGAACACATTGCATTATATTTGTACTGTCTGGAACACATTGCATTCTATTTACACTGTCTGGAACACATTGCATTCTATTTGTTCTATCTGGAACACATTGCATTCTATGTGTTCTATCTGGAACACATTGCATTCTATTTGTTCTATCTGGAACACATTACATTCTATTTGTTCTATCTGGAACACATTGCATTCTATTTGTACTGTCTGGAACACATTGCATTCTATTTGTACTGTCTGGAACACATTACATTCTATTTGTATTGTCTGGAACACATTGCATTATATTTCTACTGTCTGGAACACATTGCAGTCTATTTGTTCTATCTGGAACACATTGCATTCTATTTGTTCTATCTGGAACACATTGCATTCTAATTTTACTGTCTGGAACACATTGCATTATATTTCTACTGTCTGGAACATATTGCAGTCTATTTGTTCTATCTGGAACACATTGCATTCTATTTGACTGTCTGGAACACATTACATTCTATGTGTTCTATCTGGAACACATTGCATTATATTTGTACTGTCTGGAACACATTGCATTCTATTTACACTGTCTTGAACACATTGCATTCTATTTGTTCTATCTGGAACACATTGCATTCTATGTGTTCTATCTGGAACACATTACATTCTATTTGTTCTATCTGGAACACATTGCATTCTATTTGTTCTATCTGGAACACATTGCATTCTATTTGTACTGTCTGGAACACATTGCATTATATTTGCACTGTCTGGAACACATTGCATTCTATTTGTATTGTCTGGAACACATTGCATTATATTTCTACTGTCTGGAACACATTTCAGTCTATTTGTTCTATCTGGAACACATTGCATTCTATTTGTACTGTCTGGAACACATTGCATTCTATTTTTACTGTCTGGATCATATTGCATTCTATTTGTTCTATCTGGAACACATTGCATTCTATTTGTACTGTCTGGAACACATTGCATTCTATTTGTATTGTCTGGAACACATTGCATTATATTTGTACTGTCTGGAACACATTGCATTCTATTTGTATTGTCTGGAACACATTGCATTATATTTCTACTGTCTGGAACACATTACATTCTATGTGTTCTATCTGGAACATATTGCATTATATTTGTACTGTCTGGAACACATTGCATTCTATTTACACTGTCTGGAACACATTGCATTCTATTTGTTCTATCTGGAACACATTGCATTCTATTTGTTCTATCTGGAACACATTACATTCTATTTGTTCTATCTGGAACACATTGCATTCTATTTGTTCTATCTGGAACACATTGCATTCTATTTGTACTGTCTGGAACACATTGCATTCTATTTGTACTGTCTGGAACACATTACATTCTATTTGTTCTATCTGGAACACATTGCATTATATTTCTACTGTCTGGAACACATTGCAGTCTATTTGTTCTATCTGGAACACATTGCATTCTATTTGTTCTATCTGGAACACATTGCATTCTAATTTTACTGTCTGGAACACATTGCATTATATTTCTACTGTCTGGAACATATTGCAGTCTATTTGTTCTATCTGGAACACATTGCATTCTATTTGACTGTCTGGAACACATTACATTCTATGTGTTCTATCTGGAACACATTGCATTATATTTGTACTGTCTGGAACACATTGCATTCTATTTACACTGTCTGGAACACATTGCATTCTATTTGTTCTATCTGGAACACATTGCATTCTATGTGTTCTATCTGGAACACATTGCATTCTATTTGTTCTATCTGGAACACATTACATTCTATTTGTTCTATCTGGAACACATTGCATTCTATTTGTACTGTCTGGAACACATTGCATTCTATTTGTACTGTCTGGAACACATTACATTCTATTTGTATTGTCTGGAACACATTGCATTATATTTCTACTGTCTGGAACACATTGCAGTCTATTTGTTCTATCTGGAACACATTGCATTCTATTTGTTCTATCTGGAACACATTGCATTCTAATTTTACTGTCTGGAACACATTGCATTATATTTCTACTGTCTGGAACATATTGCAGTCTATTTGTTCTATCTGGAACACATTGCATTCTATTTGACTGTCTGGAACACATTACATTCTATGTGTTCTATCTGGAACACATTACATTCTATTTGTTCTATCTGGAACACATTGCATTCTATTTGTTCTATCTGGAACACATTGCATTCTATTTGTACTGTCTGGAACACATTGCATTCTATTTGTACTGTCTGGAACACATTACATTCTATTTGTATTGTCTGGAACACATTGCATTATATTTCTACTGTCTGGAACACATTGCAGTCTATTTGTTCTATCTGGAACACATTGCATTCTATTTGTTCTATCTGGAACACATTGCATTCTATGTGTTCTATCTGGAACACATTGCATTCTATTTGTTCTATCTGGAACACATTACATTCTATTTGTTCTATCTGGAACACATTGCATTCTATTTGTTCTATCTGGAACACATTGCATTCTATTTGTACTGTCTGGAACACATTGCATTATATTTGTACTGTCTGGAACACATTGCATTCTATTTGTATTGTCTGGAACACATTGCATTATATTTCTACTGTCTGGAACACATTTCAGTCTATTTGTTCTATCTGGAACACATTGCATTCTATTTGTACTGTCTGGAACACATTGCATTCTATTTTTACTGTCTGGATCATATTGCATTCTATTTGTTCTATCTGGAACACATTGCATTCTATTTGTACTGTCTGGAACACATTGCATTCTATTTGTATTGTCTGGAACACATTGCATTATATTTGTACTGTCTGGAACACATTGCATTCTATTTGTATTGTCTGGAACACATTGCATTATATTTCTACTGTCTGGAACACATTACATTCTATGTGTTCTATCTGGAACATATTGCATTATATTTGTACTGTCTGGAACACATTGCATTCTATTTACACTGTCTGGAACACATTGCATTCTATTTGTTCTATCTGGAACACATTGCATTCTATTTGTTCTATCTGGAACACATTACATTCTATTTGTTCTATCTGGAACACATTGCATTCTATTTGTTCTATCTGGAACACATTGCATTCTATTTGTACTGTCTGGAACACATTGCATTCTATTTGTACTGTCTGGAACACATTACATTCTATTTGTTCTATCTGGAACACATTGCATTATATTTCTACTGTCTGGAACACATTGCAGTCTATTTGTTCTATCTGGAACACATTGCATTCTATTTGTTCTATCTGGAACACATTGCATTCTAATTTTACTGTCTGGAACACATTGCATTATATTTCTACTGTCTGGAACATATTGCAGTCTATTTGTTCTATCTGGAACACATTGCATTCTATTTGACTGTCTGGAACACATTACATTCTATGTGTTCTATCTGGAACACATTGCATTATATTTGTACTGTCTGGAACACATTGCATTCTATTTACACTGTCTGGAACACATTGCATTCTATTTGTTCTATCTGGAACACATTGCATTCTATGTGTTCTATCTGGAACACATTGCATTCTATTTGTTCTATCTGGAACACATTACATTCTATTTGTTCTATCTGGAACACATTGCATTCTATTTGTACTGTCTGGAACACATTGCATTCTATTTGTACTGTCTGGAACACATTACATTCTATTTGTATTGTCTGGAACACATTGCATTATATTTCTACTGTCTGGAACACATTGCAGTCTATTTGTTCTATCTGGAACACATTGCATTCTATTTGTTCTATCTGGAACACATTGCATTCTAATTTTACTGTCTGGAACACATTGCATTATATTTCTACTGTCTGGAACATATTGCAGTCTATTTGTTCTATCTGGAACACATTGCATTCTATTTGACTGTCTGGAACACATTACATTCTATGTGTTCTATCTGGAACACATTGCATTATATTTGTACTGTCTGGAACACATTGCATTCTATTTACACTGTCTTGAACACATTGCATTCTATTTGTTCTATCTGGAACACATTGCATTCTATGTGTTCTATCTGGAACACATTGCATTCTATTTGTTCTATCTGGAACACATTACATTCTATTTGTTCTATCTGGAACACATTGCATTCTATTTGTACTGTCTGGAACACATTGCATTCTATTTGTACTGTCTGGAACACATTACATTCTATTTGTATTGTCTGGAACACATTGCATTATATTTCTACTGTCTGGAACACATTGCAGTCTATTTGTTCTATCTGGAACACATTGCATTCTATTTGTTCTATCTGGAACACATTGCATTCTATGTGTTCTATCTGGAACACATTGCATTCTATTTGTTCTATCTGGAACACATTACATTCTATTTGTTCTATCTGGAACACATTGCATTCTATTTGTTCTATCTGGAACACATTGCATTCTATTTGTACTGTCTGGAACACATTGCATTATATTTGTACTGTCTGGAACACATTGCATTCTATTTGTATTGTCTGGAACACATTGCATTATATTTCTACTGTCTGGAACACATTGCAGTCTATTTGTTCTATCTGGAACACATTGCATTCTATTTGTACTGTCTGGAACACATTGCATTCTATTTTTACTGTCTGGAACACATTGCATTATATTTGTACTGTCTGGAACACATTGCATTCTATTTGTATTGTCTGGAACACATTGCATTATATTTCTACTGTCTGGAACATGTTGCAGTCTATTTGTTCTATCTGGAACATATTGCATTATATTTGTACTGTCTGGAACACATTGCATTCTATTTACACTGTCTGGAACACATTGCATTCTATTTGTTCTATCTGGAACACATTGCATTCTATGTGTTCTATCTGGAACACATTGCATTCTATTTTTTCTATCTGGAACACATTACATTATATTTGTTCTATCTGGAACACATTGCATTCTATTTGTTCTATCTGGAACACATTGCATTCTATTTGTACTGTCTGGAACACATTGCATTCTATTTGTACTGTCTGGAACACATTACATTCTATTTGTATTGTCTGGAACACATTGCATTATATTTCTACTGTCTGGAACACATTGCAGTCTATTTGTTCTATCTGGAACACATTGCATTCTATTTGTACTGTCTGGAACACATTGCATTCTATTTTTACTGTCTGGATCATATTGCATTCTATTTGTTCTATCTGGAACACATTGCATTCTATTTGTACTGTCTGGAACACATTGCATTCTATTTGTATTGTCTGGAACACATTGCATTATATTTGTTCTATCTGGAACACATTGCATTCTATGTGTTCTATCTGGAACACATTGCATTCTATTTGTTCTATCTGGAACACATTGCATTCTATTTGTACTGTCTGGAACACATTGCATTATATTTCTACTGTCTGGAACACATTGCATTCTATTTGTATTGTCTGGAACACATTGCATTATATTTCTACTGTCTGGAACACATTGCAGTCTATTTGTTCTATCTGGAACACATTGCATTCTATTTGTACTGTCTGGAACACATTGCATTATATTTTTACTGTCTGGAACATATTGCATTCTATTTGTTCTATCTGGAACACATTGCATTCTATTTGTACTGTCTGGAACACATTGCATTCTATTTGTATTGTCTAGAACACATTGCATTCTATTTGTACTGTCTGGAACACATTGCATTCTATTTGTATTGTCTGGAAACCATTGCATTATATTTCTACTGTCTGGAACATATTGCAGTCTATTTGTTCTCTCTGGAACACGTTGCATTCTATCTGTACTGTCTGGAACACATTACATTCTATTTGTTCTATCTGGAACACATTGCATTCTATTTGTACTGTCTGGAACACATTGCATTCTATTTGTTCTATCTGGAACACATTGCATTCTATTTGTACTGTCTGGAACACATTGCATTATATTTGTACTGTCTGGAACACATTGCATTCTATTTGTATTGTCTGGAACACATTGCATTATATTTATACTGTCTGGAACACATTGCAGTCTATTTGTTCTATCTGGAACACATTGCATTCTATTTGTACTGTCTGGAACACATTGCATTCTATTTTTACTGTCTGGATCATATTGCATTCTATTTGTTCTATCTGGAACACATTGCATTCTATTTGTACTGTCTGGAACACATTGCATTCTATTTGTATTGTCTGGAACACATTGCATTCTATTTGTTCTATCTGGAACACATTGCATTCTATGTGTTCTATCTGGAACACATTGCATTCTATTTGTTCTCTCTGGAACACATTGCATTCTATTTGTACTGTCTGGAACACATTGCATTATATTTCTACTGTCTGGAACACATTGCATTCTATTTGTATTGTCTGGAACACATTGCATTATATCTCTACCGTCTGGAACACATTGCAGTCTATTTGTTCTATCTGGAACACATTGCATTCTATTTGTACTGTCTGGAACACATTGCATTCTATTTTTACTGTCTGGAACATATTGCATTCTGTTTGTTCTATCTGGAACACATTGCATTCTATTTGTACTGTCTGGAACACATTGCATTCTATTTGTATTGTCTAGAACACATTGCATTCTATTTGTACTGTCTGGAACACATTGCATTCTATTTGTATTGTCTGGAACACATTGCATTATATTTCTACTGTCTGGAACATATTGCAGTCTATTTGTTCTATCTGGAACACGTTGCATTCTATTTGTACTGTCTGGAACACATTACATTCTATGTGTTCTATCTGGAACACATTACATTCTATGTGTTCTATCTGGAACACATTGCATTATATTTGTACTGTCTGGAACACATTGCATTCTATGTGTTCTATCTGGAACACATTGCATTCTATGTGTTCTATCTGGAACACAATATATTCTATGTGTTCTATCTGGAACACATTGCATTCTATTTGTACTGTCTGGAACACATTGCATTCTATTTGTTCTATCTGGAACACATTGCATTCTATTTACACTGTCTGGAACACATTGCATTCTATTTGTATTGTCTGGAACACATTGCATTATATTTCTACTGTCTGGAACACATTGCAGTCTATTTGTTCTATCTGGAACACATTGCAGTCTATTTGTTCTATCTGGAACACATTGCATTCTATTTGTACTGTCTGGAACACATTGCATTCTATTTGTACTGTCTGGAACACATTGCATTCTATTTGTATTGTCTGCAACACATTGCATTATATTTCTACTGTCTGGAACACATTGCATTCTATTTGTTCTATCTGGAACACATTGCATTCTATTTGTGTTTCCAGGAGATCCTGGATTAAAGGGTGAGAAGGGCAGTCAAGGAAGAACAGAGATTGGAGATCCGGGAACACCAGGGCCTCCAGGTAATAATAAGAATATAATACATGTTTACTATGTATGGTACGCTACTGTTCATTCAATTGGATATATGCAATTTACACTGAGTATACAAAACATTATGAACACCTACTCTTTCCATGAGATAGACTAAGATCCCTTATTGATGTCACCTGTTAAATCCACTTCAATCAGTGTAGATGAAGGGAAGGAGACAGGTTAAAGAACTGTTTTTAAGCCTTGAGACAATTGAGAAATGGATTGTGTATGTGTGCCATTCACAGTGTGAATGGGCAAGACAAAAGATGTAAGTGCCTTTGAACGGGGTATGGTAGTAGGTGCCAGGTGCACCGGTTTGTGTCAAAAAACTTAGCCTGTTCTGAGGGCAAAAGGAAGGGTGCAACTCAATATTAGGAAGGTGTTCTGTATGTTTTGTACACTTAGTGTAGTTATATCTATTCAGTTATTTAGTTAAGATAGAAATGGAGTCAGGAGAATGTTCTTAAGATTTATGCATCTGAGTCACTGCATAGTGTCCAATCATGTCCTCAGTCCAAGCTGTTGGAGAGTACTTTCTGGGATTCATTTCAGATCTATTGCGACCCTTTTCCCTCTTCTGCAGATTAACACATTGTAAGCCTTCTGGGACCTTAGCTACCCTTTTTCAATCAAAAGTGATCAAATAACAGGATTAGAAATTGTTGGCAAACCAGTAGGACATGTTTTGGAACCACAAGAGAAACATCTAATTTGTAATTGTCTACTTTCCCAGGTCAAATGGGTCCCCAGGGGTACAGTAAACCAGGTCATCCAGGGAAGCCAGGACCCCCTGGTTTAAACGGGGAGGAGGGTAAGAGAGGTAACCCTGGGGTCCCGGGCCAGCCGGGGGTGTGTCATCTATCCATGTGTTACGGTGTCATGATGAGGAGCAGGGATCCTTTCAGTAAGGGACCAAACTATTGACCCAACATGGCAGCAGGCAGGCAATCAAACAGTCTGGAGTTGATGCATACATCTCAAAGAAAAACAGCAAATCTTTCCAATCTCAGGAAGATCACATTTTACAGTGTTTCCCATTAGTCACGGAAACAGGAAGTACCTCTTAACATGTATATAGCAAAGATACTCATGTGCATCCTTTCATGACTTTTATCAAGCCCAGTTTATACCTGGTTCTAACCTGGTCCTTTGTCCTGATCTTGTCCACATTTTGACTGTCCCCACATTTTTAGACAGGTGTAGACAGTTATAAGACTGTGATCTGATTGTGATCGAATCTTCCTGACCAGCTTCTTAGGTAGTAAGGCACACGTTGGCTTTGGAAATATCTGTGTAGACGAATCTGGACAAATGGCACCATTGACTTATGTAATCAATATGTGTCTTAAAATAAATAAATAAATATTATTTTGATGGAATAGCTGTGAAATAATTTGCATACAGGGAGGGTCCAGGAAATCTGGTCACAATGCATGCACAGTGGACGGATAAGAGACTACATTTCTGAAAATTTGTGAAGAATCAGAATGTGGACAAGATCAGGACACAGGACCCATATTAGCAGCAGGTATAAACCGGCTTTAGAGGGGGAAAAAACGTATTCATTCTGTTCTTCTCACATTCTGCTTGTTATGTCATGGGCTCTATTTTGCTTTAAAGGGATAGTACAACATTTTGGCCTTTTTGTACTTACCCAGAGTCAGATGAACTCATGGATACCATTTGTATGTCTCTGCAGGCAGTTTGAAGGTAGGTTCTAGAGCAATTGCTAACTAGCGGAACAGGAACAGCTACAGGAACAGCTAGCATGAAAAAATGCTTCACTATCCCTTTAAAGAATGATAGTAATTGCTCCTACATTTGGATGGCTTTGGTTGGCATTGGTTGGATTCTGAGCCAAATAGCAATACAAAAAATCCAATGTAAAGAATTCTGCATTGCTCACACAGGAATAAAGGGTTGGTACTCCACTTGGACAATGCTGATGGTACATTGTCTTGCCATATACTGCCCCCTGGTGTTGATTTTTTTTGCACCATACTTTTTGATTGGTCACCCCAAAATTATGCATTTTTTGCACCAGACTTTCTGATTGGTCACCCCAAAATGTTTTTGTTTTTTGCACCATACGTTCTGATTGGTCACCCCAAAATTATGCATTTTTTGCACCAGACTTTCTGATTGGTCACCCCAAAATGTAGTGTTTTTGCACCATTTCTTTTTCATGGTCACCCCTCAATTTGTTTAGCAAATTTGTTTGTATTTTTTTATGAAATGTTTAAAGACCCTGTAATGTATTATAATTTGTAATTTGACAAATAAAGTTGTTGTAAACAACATCTAAAGAATTATTACAAAGTGTCAGGCTAAAACTGTGAGCTTGCTATCTCTATAATGGAGGCTGCTATGTTCATGAAACATTTTGATGAATAAACATATAAAAGACATAATCTAAAACCTGTGTGCATTACAGCGATGCTATTTCAGTTTATATTCTGTTTTTTTTACAATAACTAGTTCATGTATTGTATGAAAAATACATTTAAAAGTTTTTTTTTTTTACTTGAGTAGAGGATAGGCCTACCTACTATAACACATGTAAACCTTGGAAATCCTAGCTACTTTCTGTCAAAAGAGTGAGGGCTAGATGAAACATGTTGACATCTTGATTTAATCTGAAGTTTGCTCTGTTGCAAATGATTTACTGTTTGCGCATATAGGACATTTATGTTCCTGAGTACCTTACCTTACCGTACCTTGTCTTACCTTAGCCTATCAAGTTGAAGTATTTTTGGTTATTTATAAAACTGAACTAATTTACTGTGTATTGATGGGCTTTACCTATGAGAGCTTGGTCGTTTTTTTGCTGTGTCTAATTTTGTATGTGTAATGGTGACTTTTGTATTGACTTTTGGTATCATTAATTAAAACTTTTCTATGACGTGAAGTTTTTTTGTGTTTGTGTGTGTCATGCAAATTAAAAAGGATATTCCACCACTTTTTACCTCATATTATTAATTTCCCTCTGCTTCAAAATCACAGTTAAAAATACATAACTTTTGATGAAATCATAATGGGAGCTTTTCTTCTTATCTTTTTACATACTGAATTTAGAAATGTGCCATTTTCATATACTGTATGTAGACACTTGTATGGTTCTGGAGATAATCAGGTAAAAAAGTGTTGGAATTTCCTTTAAAGTACAGAATTCTCACTGGGGGTAATTGGGGGTGATAAATGATGGTCCTAACACTCTCACACTCTTACATCTTTGTACAATCTTGATCAACTGTCACATCACAGTTGCCGGATGACTCAGCCTGAATTTGTGTGTGTGTATCTGTGTGTCTGTTTATGGCTGTCTGTCTGCATTAACAGGTAATGTACACATCCTACACTAGATGGTGCACTGGGATTACAAGTCTGCAACTAAACTGTGAAATAACTTCATCAATTGGGATGCTTAGTCAATTGAATGAAAAATAAATACTTTATAGATTGCTAATAATAATAATAATAATTTAGAATTTCTAGCTATTTTCATAAGAAACTCAGCTTCAAAGGCATAGAACAAACAAGCAATAGATCTTAATGAGTAGCCTAGCTATAATTAGCTAGGTCAACCAATACGTCTTCATGAGTAGCCTAGCTATAGTGAAGTCAACCAATACATTATCATGAGTAGCCTAGCTATAGTTAGCTAGGTCAACCAATACATCACCACAAGTAGCCTAACTATAGCGAAGCCAACCAATAGAGGCCAAGTCTTTGATGGAGAAAATGTGGAGGACAGTTTATGCTGCTACTGTATATGTCTTGGGGATAATATTGACAGCACTGCTAACCTGCACCTGAACCAACCAATGACACTATGATAGTACATCAGTTATATTAAAGCTGAGGTAGGCCTACTGCATGATTACAGGTTGTTCTTACATGTAACTATTGCTATCAATCCCTTCAAAAGTTAACATTTTAGTAGTGTATACATAGGTCTGAACATAATTGTAAAAGTAATTGTGTTGCCTTTGATGTAAATGAATGTTAGGATATTTATATCATGATATACCCAATCAATATACTATTGCAAACCTGGCAAAAGAGCTTAGCAGCCATATCAATAGCACATACGCTCCTGTATACATAGGCTTACACATGCCTGGGGCTTGTGTGGTTCAGTTGATAGAGCGTAGTTTTTGCAATGCCAGGGCTGTATGTTTGATTCCCACAGGGCACCAGTACGTATGAAAATGTATGCACTAATTATAAGTTTCTCTTGATAAAATTCGAAAATCCCCTTTGAACCCCATTATTTAACAATGTTCAATGATGATGACCATACAGCCCCATGTGTTGGTGAGGATAACTCGCGCACATGTCACACCTCACCAGCCTACATTCTTCTCATTAAGAAAAAAAATATTTGCAACTTTGTGGAGCTAAAAGGAAATAATAATGAACAAAAAAATTAATACCCAACATGCGACAATTTCAGTTCATAGATGGAAAAAAGTCAATTGAAATAAATTCATTAGGCCCTACTTGTCACGATCTTTGTTGTAAGAATTGGACCAAAATGAGGCGTGGTTTGGGTTCATCATCTTTATTGCGTGAACCGGCAAAAAACAATAAAGAACAAAACGAACGTGAAGATATGCAGTGCTCAAGGCAACTAAACACAAACAAGATCCCACAACAACAGGTGGGAAAAGGCTGCCTAAATATGATCCCCAATCAGAGACAACGATAGACAGCTGCCTCTGATTGGGAACCATACCAAGCCAACCTAGAAATTATGAAACTAGAATGCCTACCAGTGTCACACCCCGACCTAACCCAAAATAGAGAATAAAGGATCTCTAAGGTCAGGGCGTGACAGTACCCCCCCCGCCCCCCCCCCCCCCCAAAGGTGCGTACTCTGGCCGGCAAAACCTGACTCTATAGGGGAGGGTCCGGGTGGGCATCTAGCCTCGGTGGCGGCTCCGGTGCGGGACGTGGACTCCGCTCCGCTCGCGGATCCGCCCGCTTCGGTGGCGACTCTGGTGCGGGGATCGTCGCCTGAAGCTCCGGACCATGGATCGTCGCCGGAGGAACCAGACCGTGGATCATCGCCGGGGACTCCGGACCGTGGATCGTCGCAGGAGGAACCGGGCCGTGGATTGTCGCCGGAAGCTCCGGCCCGTAGATCGTCGCCGGAAGAACCGGACCGGGAACCCTCGCTGAAGGCTCTGGACTGGGAACCCTCGCAGGAGGCTCTGGACTGGGATTACTCGCAGGAGGCTCTGGACTGGGAACCCTCGCTGGAGGCTCCGGACTGGGAACCCTCGCAGGAGGCTCTGGATTGGGTACCCTCGCAGGAGGCTCTGGACTAGGAACCCTCACTGGAGGCTCTGGACTGGGAACCTTGCAGGAGGCTCTGGACCATGGATCATCCGGGCCATGGACCATCACCGGAGGCTCCGGATTGGGAACCGTCGCCGGAGGCTCCGGACTGCAGACCGTCGCTGGAGGCCTAGTGCGTGGAGCTGGCAAAGGGCGTACCGGGCTGAGGAGGCGCACTGGAGGTCTGGAGCGTAGAGCTGGCACAATGTGTCCTGGACAGATGACAACCTTCGCACAGCCAGTGCGGGGGGCTGGCACAGGACGCACTGGGCTGTGGAGGCGCACTAGAGACACGGTGCGTAGAACTGGCACAGGACGTACTGGGACGTGGAGGCGCACTGGAGGTCTGGAGTGTAGAGCTGGCACAACGTGTCCTGGAGAGATTAGAACCTTCGCACTGCAAGTGCGGGGAGCTGGAACAGGACGCACCAGGCTGTGGAGGCGCACTGGAGACACAGTGCGTAGAACCGGCACACGTTGTACCGGAATGATGACACGCTCCTCAAAGCGAGTTCAGAGAGCTGGCACAGGACGTACTGGGCTGTGGAGGTGCACTGGAGACCTGGTGCGTGGAGCCGGCACAGATGGTACCGGACAGATGACACGCTCCTCAGGACGAATACGGGGAGCTGACACAGGTGGCATCGGCTAACACGCTACTTAGGGCGAATGTCTTGCCTCCCCAGCCAAACCAACAGCTCTTCCGCTTCACTCTCTTCAAATTTCGCCAACCACTCCTCGAAGGTCTCTATCTCACCCCTCCGTTCACTCTCTCAATCTATCCAACTCTTCCTCCATGGTCTCTAACTCACCACTCAGCGTCGCCGACCACCCCGTGTGCCCCCGCCAAAAAAATTAGAGGTTGCTTTTTGGGCCTACGTCGTGGCCGCGAACCCCGATGTCGTCGCTTTCCCTCCTTCGCTGCTTCCGCCTGCTTCCATGGCAGAATTTTGTCTCCTGACATTATTTCGTCCCAAGTCCAGGATTTCCTCCACTCCTGGCTTTCCTCCCAGGCCCAGGATCCCTGCTCCTCCTGGGCACGCTGCTTGGTCCGTGGGTGGTGGGATCTTCTGTCACGATCGTTGCTGTAAGAATCGGACCAAAATGCAGCGTGGTTTGGGTTCATCATCTTTATTGCGTGAACCGGCAAAAAACAATAAAAAACAAAACGAACGTGAAGCTATGCAGTGCTCAAGGCAACTAAACACAAACAAGATCCCACAACAACAGGTGGGAAAAGGCTGCCTAAATATGATCCCCAATCAGAGACAACGATAGACGGCTGCCTCTGATTGGGAACCATACCAAGCCAACCTAGAAATTATGCAACTAGAATGCCCACCCTAGTCACACCCCGACCTAACCCAAAATAGAGAATAAAGGATCTCTAAGGTCAGGGCGTGACACTACTCTATTTATTTCACATGACCTCCCCCACTGGGGAGGCAAGCCCAGCCAATCAGAATAGGTTTTTCCCCAAAAAAGGCCTTTATTACTGACAGAAATACACCTCAGTTTCATCAGCTGTCCAGGTGGCTGGTCTCAGACGATCCCGCAGGTGAAGAAGCCAGATGTGGAGGTCCTGGTCTGGCGTGGTTACATGTGGTCAGTCGTTGTGAGGCTGGTTGGACGTACTGCCAAATTCTCTATGGCAGAGAAATTAACATTAAATTCACTAGCAACTGGTGGAAATTCCTTCAGTCAGCATGCCAGTTGCACGCTCCATCAAAACTTGGGATATCAGTGGCATTGTGTTATGTGACAAAACGGTACATTTTAGAGTGGCCTTTTATATTCCCCAGCACAAGGTGCACCTGTGTAATGATCATGCTGTTTAATCAGCTTCTTGATATGCCACACCTGTCTATAACAATATTCGTCTTCGGATGAAGAGTAGTCATCGGACCAAAGCGCGGCGTGGTAAGTGTTCATGTTATTTGTATTAGAACAGAAACACGAAACAAAATAACAAAGAGAGTGAAACGAAAACGAAACAGTCCTGTAAGGTGCAGCAACACAAAACAGAAAACAACTACCCACAAAACACAGGTGGTAAAAGGCTACCTAATTATGGTTCTCAATCAGAGACAACGATAGACAGCTGCCTCTGATTGAGAACCACACCCGGCCAAACACACAGAAAAGAAAACATAGAACACAAAACATAGAATGCCCACCCCAACTCACGCCCTGACCAACCAAAATAGAGACATAAAAATGCCCCCCCCCCCAAAGGTGCGGACTCCGGCCGCAAAACCTAAACTTATAGGGGAGGGTCTGGCTGGGCATCTATCCGCGGTTGCGGCTCTGGTGCGGGACGTGGACCCCGCTCTACCTTAAGCTTGGCCCACTTATGTGGCGCCTCTGGAGCGGGGACCCTCGCCGCTGACCCCGGACTGGGGACCCTTGCAGCGGGCCCCAGACAGGAGGGCGACTCTGGCAGCTCCGGACAGGAGGGCGACTCTGGCAGCTCCATACAGGAAGCCGACTCTGGCAGCTCCGGACAGGAGGGCGACTCTGGCAGCTCCGGACAGGAGGGCGACTCTGGCAGCTCCGGACAGGAGGGCGACTCTGGCAGCTCCGGACAGGAGGGCGACTCTGGCAGCTCCGGACAGGAGGGCGATTCTGGCAGCTCCGGACAGGAGGGCATCGCTGGAGGGTCCGGACTGGAGGAAGACTCTGGAGGGAGGAGACGCAGAGACAGCCTGGTGCGTGGGGCTGCCACAGGGCCCACCAGGCTGGGGAGACCTACAGGAGGCCTGGTGCGTAGAGGAGGCACCGGATAAACCGGGCTGTGGGGGAGTACTGGAGCTCTGGTGCGCAGCCTTGGCACCACTCCTCCAGGCTGAATGCCCACTTTAGCCCGGCCCCTCCAGAGTGCTGGCACAGGTCAAACCGGGCTGTGGGGGAGCACTGGAGATCTGGTGCTTACCGCTCGCACCTCTCCATTAGGCTCAATTCCCACTTTTGCCCGGCACGGGCGGTGCGCAGGCATAGGACGAACAGCACCCTCCCAGCACCCCGGAGACACAGTACGCAGAGCCGGCGCAGGATACCCTGGGCCGAAACGGCGCACCGGAGACCAAACGCGCTGAGCTGGCACAATCCGCCCTGGCTGGATGCCCACTCTCACATGGCACTTGCGGAGGGCTGGCCTATAGCGCCCCGGGCTATGAGCGCGGACTGGCGACACTGTGCGCTTCACCGCATAACACGGTGCCTGACCAGTACCACGCTGCTTCCGGTAAGCACGGGGAGTTGGCTCAGGTCTATCGCCTGACTCCGCCAATCTCCCTGTGTGCCCCCAAACGGGTTTTTTTGGGGGGCGGGGGCTGCAACTCGTGCCTGCTGCGCTGCCTTGCCTCATATCGCCGCCTCTCAGCTATAGCTGCCTCCAGCTCTTTTTTCAGGCGCCGATATTCCCCAGCCTGTCTCCAGGGTCCCTTACCGTCCAATATCTCCTCCCAAGTCCAGGAGTCCTGAACCCTCTGCTCCTCGTTACCACGCTGCTTGGTCCGTTGGTGGTGGGTAGTTCTGTAACGATATTCGTCTTCGGATGAAGAGTAGTCATCGGACCAAAGCGCAGCGTGGTAAGTGTTCATATTATTTTTATTAGAACAGAAACACGAATCAAAATAACAAAGAGAGTGAAACGAAAACGAAACAGTCCTGTAAGGTGCAGCAACACAAAACAGAAAACAACTACCCACAAAACACAGATGGAAAAAGGCTACCTAAGTATGGTTCTAAATCAGAGACAACAATAGACAACTGCCTCTTATTGAGAACCACCCCAGCCAAACACACAGAAAAGAAAACATAGAACACAAAACATAGAATGCCCACCCCAACTCACGCCCTGACCAACCAAAATAGAGACATAAAAAGGATCTCTAAGGTCAGGGCGTGACACTGTCAGGTGGATGGATTATCTTGGCAAATGAGATATGCTCACTAACAAGGATGTAAACAAATTTGGCAACAACATTTGAGAGAAAAAAGCTTTGTGTATGGAACATTTCTGGGATCTTTTATTTCAGCTCACAAAACATGGGACCAACACTTTACATGTTGCATTCATATTTTTGTTCAAAATAGATGGGCCTGTCCAAAAAGACCATCGACATAATATTGTAGGTGGTCAAAAATGTACGTTGATTGATGTATTTCTAGATTCAATGAATGTACAGATTTGATTTTGGAAACAATAATTACTAATTTGTCCAAATGTCCTTTCCTTAAACGCACGGATATGGCCAACCCCGTATCGATAATTAAATGGCTGTGTCGTTATTCTTTGACTTGTTAAGACAGGTTTCAGATTTCAAGTGTCTCCCCTTGCACATCTGAGTTGCCACATTCATCTTCATGTCGGTTAAGTTTTATTGCGGCCGCTAGAGGTGGATGCAAAAACTTGTTCCTGGATGGGATGGACTCATTGGATAGACAACAAGCTTCAACACATTTTCCCAAAAACATTACGCGCCGTGGCAACTAGTAGCAACGGGTGCTATTACTATATATAGTCTACTGATTTCCACTCAAAGGGGCTTTTATGTTCCTATTCAATGAAAGCGTTGGGCTTTTTCGACTTTTATGGGCGTACCTGCATGTTATTGTGTAGGTGCGAGATAAAGTCACAATTCCACATGTGATGCGCCTTTTGAAACATGTGACAGTGGGACATTGGATTTAAGCGGAGCACTGGAAAGAACTTCAACAAAAACGTGTTGTTGAAGAGAAGGGACAGCGAAGGGACAGCTCCACAGCATACGTTGATGTGAGACTTAGAAGAACATCATTGCAGGCAGACGTTCTCCTTTAAAGTGTTGTGACATAATAACCTTTATGTTAACCTGGATGTAAAAAAAACATTCAGAAATTGTGATATTTGCATTGAAATGGAGATCATCTTTATACATTAGTAACAACTGTATACTTGTGTAACATCATCATCAACAAACATAATTGTGCAAGATGAGAGCTTTCATTTCTTTGAACCGGGCAACGTTTGGACTTTTCTGGAGCTGCTTGAGTTTTCTATACTGCGCTCATTGTGGTTTAGGCGACAACCATGTGCATTCTAGTTTTATTTACAGGAGATTGCGTAACCATGAACGGAGAGAGATTCAGAGAGAGATTCTCTCTATTTTGGGTTTACCACATCGTCCAAGGCCCTTTTCTCCAGGAAAACAAGCATCTTCAGCACCCCTGTTCATGCTTGACCTGTACAATGCCATGACTACTGAGGAAGAAGAAGGGTTGAGAACACAAGAGGTTACAGGGAAAGGATTCAGCGGGAAGGCTCATGGAAACTCGCGTAAAGGGTACCACGGATCTCCGCAGGGAAACTCTCGTGTTTCGCAACCTTACCGCGCGGCTCCTCTGACGAGCCAAAGCCCTCCACTCACTACATCTCACGACACCAACTTTCTAAACGATGCTGATATGGTTATGAGCTTTGTCAACTTAGGTAAGCGAATTGAATTGAGAGAGGTTTCAAGCTTGCTGATTTGTGCCGTGCGCTCCAACACCCAAAAATGGCAAATATTGCGGTAACTGATTAACCACAGTATTTTTTAATCCTTAGAACAATGTCACATGGCCTTCCTACTACTAATATTTTAATATTTTGATTTGTTTATATATTATATTCTTATTCTTTTTCTTATATTGTCCATATGTCATTCAATGCTGGAAACGTACTCTTTAAACCATGTTTTTTTCCATTTTTATTTTTTAAATACCACATAGATTCATACAAATTCTAACTTAACAACATTGATTAAATTAACATGAATCTGTGTTTATTTTTCTTGAATTTGATTGAATTCATTAGACGAAAATAAAAACCCTAAACATGTTAAACAGATGTTCCTCCCACAGTAGCATATGCATGGCTATTCATTTTGTTGCAGATAATTATGATATTCAGTTAGATTTCCAATTAATAGAAGTTATAGGCTATTTCTGTAGTAGCAGGCACTCATTTCCCCTTTGTCACCTATAGCCGGAACAGTGTGGCACACTGCTCAGAAGTGTTCCCAAGTTCTCTTCAAGGTCACTGTGCTGTTTGTCTTAATGCTGTACTTTTCATTATACTGTTGTTGATGTTTCAAGTCTATTTCGATTTCAATATCAGTTTCTATTTCAGACTTTGAGATGCCTAATATTAATGTCAGACCATATTTACAAGGTAAAACAGTGGTAAAAGCACAAACAACCCATATTTTAAAGACCGTATCCATGCTCTTTGAATAAGGTTTGATCAAACAAGCTGTTTGTATGGACATTCTTCAAATTCTCATCTCTATGGAGATCTTGAAATATTCAACTGCAATTTCATACTAAGTCTTGCTTCCCCTAAAATTCATGACTTTTCTCTTAAACCTTCATATTTGAATAACCTAGGACAATGGTTATTTGACAAGGGGACATCAAAAGCATTCAGCACATGTTAGATATCCAGCACATACATTTTGAATGAATAGATGTTTATCAAAGTACTTCATAAGGCCCACATTGGAGTATTTATATTTTTAGAAATTGTCAAAACGCATTGTAGCCTAAGGAAAGGCGTTCTGGTAAATATGATTAACACTGTTTCTTCAGTAGCGCTGACCTTTATACCCGCAGTTCATACAAACTTATCAGATGACTGTCTGGCCTTGGTTAAATTGGTCTTAATTACGTCCTGTTGTTAAAGAAAGGAAAGCGATCGAACGAGGGCTGCACATTTTCGCCACTTATTCATCGTGGCAGTGGATTTGGGAAGTAAGATGTGAAAGCAGTAGCACTGTTAATTCGTCTTTGTGTCATTTTTCATTAAACATTACATCCCGAAGGAGAGTGAAATGTAATGTATATCGCATTTAAGGAATAGTACAACAGCGGCAAAAAAATATATTAAAAAATACATTAAAGATTTAGATCCGTTGTTAAGGAGCTAGTGAAATGTTATACCTGTTCACATGTGCCACTATGATAAAACACAAACTACACTTACAGATGTAGGATCTTAATAAAATCACTATTTTGTTGCTGAGAATTTTCTGCACTACAGGAAATACAGAGGATCTTTGTGATTTACAAAAAATCACTGAAAACCCACACTAACACAGGTTATATTAACTGTACTGCACTTTTCATGTAGCCTACTTTTGGACAGATAATAGCCTAACCACTGATTAAGCAACATTATGGACTAAACTGTTCAAATCCTGTTGCTGCAGGATTATTTTTGCTGTGACAATATAGGTCAAATTAAGATCCTACAACAATACAGACACATCTACCAACAACTACAGTTACAGAGAACACATTAACAACAAAGAGGCTTATACAGATATAGCTCTAATAAGTGCTGTATAGCGAAAGCATGTAAAAGGTATATGTGTGAACGCTGTTGGATGTAAAATCCCTCACCTTGGCCAGTCCCATCTGTTTGCACTTAGAGCTGTATGGCATGTTCACTGTCAGCCTTTAATGCTCTGTGCTCTCATTCATGGGACAGTCAGTGGTAAAGTGTTCAATGAGACTATTTACGCAAGTATTACTACTACAGCTATAATGGATTTAACTACACTAATGCTACTACTAACGCCTATTATAATACTACTACTATGAATGATTATTAGGCCATTTAAGTGAGGTGTTCACAAAAATGCATATTCACTCTTGTCAACATTCATTTTTATTTTATTTAACTAGGCAAGTCAGTAACAAACAATTTCTTATTTACAATGACAGCCTACCCCAAGCCAATTGTGAGCTGCTCTATGGGACTTCCAATCACAGCCGGATGTGACGAATGTGACTGCAGTGACACCTCATGCACTGAGATGCAGTGCCTTTTATCACTGCGCCACTCAGGAGACATTATCATGAGCAATTGTACAACATCTGTATAATTTGCCTAGTTCCTCTTCCAAATTGTCATCAACGTTTATTCACTGAAACTGCCACATGTCAAGTAGCCTAAGTGGCCGACCCTTTTTAGTGAGTCAAACCACCCTCTGAATTAATCTGCAGCTATCTGACGCTTGAAATACTATATACTCAACCTCACTTCTGCTTCCGATTACTGACAAAAGCTAATCATGGAGCAAGTCCAGTCTGTAACAGGACGGCCTTGACCCCTGGCCTGTCTGTGTTAAGTAACCACAGACTTTCACTGTAGATAAACTATCAGTGAAATGGACTCACTGGCTGTATGATTTCACTGGCTGTGCCAGAACACTAACACACCTCAACATCAATGCTTTTCTGCTGCTATTTAGCAAGTGTTGGATGGTTAGCTGTCACTTTGTGTCTTCTTGACTGCATGATGGCATGCCTTTGATTGCAGACAGGGTTCAAAATGAGGTCTGCTCTTCTTTGTTGGTCAAGTGTAACTCTCAGTCATATACTATAGTACAAATGTACAATCTTAATTTGATCAATCTTTTGTTGCTGATAATTTTCCTGTACCGCAGGAAATGCAGATGAACTACGTGATTTACATAAATTCGCTATTGCACTTTTCATGTAGCTTACATTTGGTCAGCTAATAGCCTAACCACTGATAAAGCAACATTATGGACTAAATGTTCAAATCGTGTTGCTGCAGGATTATTTTGCTGTGACTATCAGTGGAGGCTGCTCAGAGGAGGAAGGGGAGGACCATCCTACTCAGTTTTGCAATGAAGGTCTACAGTAGCCTTAACAGAACCCTCTACTGTAGCACCATGGTGTAACCGGAGGACAGCTATTTTCCTTCTTCCTCTGGGTACATTGACTTCAATATAAAACATAGGAGGCTCCTGGTTCTCACCCGCTTTCATAGACTTACACAGTAATTATGACGACTTCATAATTACCTACCAGTGCTCTTGCAGTATGAACTGACATGTTGGCCATCCAATCAAAGAATAAGATAATTTATCTAGTAGCCTACTGAAAGCATAAGCTATAGCTAGCTAGCACTACAGTGCATAAAATGTGGTGAGTAGTTGACTCAAAGAGAGAGAAAGACAATAGTTTAACAGTTTTGAAAACAAATTCCTTTCTTGAAAAATTAAGGGGAAGCAGCAGAGAGAAAGAGAGAGAGATTTCGTGGTATTTTTTTTCTCATTATTTTACCTTTCACTTACTTCGGTATTGCAGCTAATTTAGCCTGCTCAACAACCTGACTCCAACATTGAGGAATGCTAGATAGCTATTTACTGTATGTTAGCTAGCTGGCTAAAGTGTAAATCATAGTCCACATATGCTGAGACGTGATAGTCCGGCGTCCCATTGTGACATAGCTACGCGGCTCCGATACGCGTCCTCTATTCATTTGAACGTATTGACAGTTGGAGAAATAGCTTGAGCTGAGAATGAGAAAAGTATGAAATCTTAAGGTCCAATATTCTATAACACTGCTGTGAGGCTATGAAACACTGCAACTCTTCTAAGTCAAGGTAAACTTTCAGTTTTATAAATGTATTGCCACCAGGGCCTACTGGTGTAACTGCTAAACGGCCTACTGCGTGATTATATATAGGGATTAGATTGTGGGTTTACTAACGCGTTAGTTCTAGTTTGTTGACTGTAATGTTAATATGGTGACAACGATGTAAGCTGTGTAGCGGTTAGCGGTTATGGTATGAAGGCTTGGCTTGGAGAGTTTCTTGCCCTTGGTCACAGCTATTGTGTTGTGCACTGAAGTCCACAAGCAAAGAGAGAAGGTGAGAGGAGGAGAAACATTTTGAAACTACTTGGACTAATGATTACACCCCAGATCAGCTAGATGCAGGCAAGAGTGTGCAAGGCAGTATTGAATGTGTCACTGTCTGTTATCTTGATTACTCCAATTTCTCTCTCGATCTGTGCACCAACATTAAAAAACTTTAATTTGCATGCTAAGTTGTAACAACCTCATGATGGGAATAGGGCAAATTAGAGTATCATCCAATATGCTGTAATAGAAATAAGGCCATTCTCATAAAAAACAAAATTGTCTTCCCTAATCAAAAGGCACGACCGCCAGTGGTGACAATATTAGTTAAATGAAGATGCTACACCTGCATTTATCATTTTTGTAAATTAGTAATGTGCACATTTTATATTGTCCTCCTATGAAACAAGTTTAAACAAATATATCAGACAAAGATAACTTAATATGGGTTTCTTGTATCAAACATAGCCAATACGTTATATAGGTACTACAGGAGATCAATATTAAGTTGGTAAATGAGGTCAAAGCAGTCACTCAAATCATGTAAAAAAAAGTATGTCTGATCTCTTTTTCTCACGCGGAGGGGCAGACGAAAGTAACTTTACATTATTGAAATCACCCTGTTTTTCATAACTGACAGCCCATTCATCATCGGCAGAGAATGTTGTGCCGCACACAGTGGAGGGCCTGTCTGGAAACGTCTACTTGTACTCAGTTGACTGATTGAATGGACTGGAGAGTGCTTTTGTTGGGAGTCAAAATGTTTGGATTGGCTTTTGGAATGTGAAAAGTTTTGATAAATTACTTATTTTCAGTTAGGTAGGTTACTGCTGTCACACCACATCCTGTCGCTTTGCAACACATTTAGGATCTATTGTGTATCAGGGAGGAAGATATCGGTTATAATAATCACTGATCTGAATAAGGTTTATACATTGCCTCTCAGCATGTTATGCAGTTATGCGAGTCCTCTATTTAGTCCTCATGGACCATACTGTCTTCTTTTTCAGTGGAGAAAGACAAAGATTTCTCCCATCAGCGAAGACACTACAAGGAGTTCCGTTTTGACTTGACTCAGATCCCGGAGGGGGAGGCGGTGACTGCTGCTGAGTTTCGGATCTACAAAGATGGCAGTCCTCCGCGCTATGAGAACATTACCCTGAAGGTCACCATCCACCAGGTCATCAAGGAATATCAAAACAAGTAAGCTCCAGCTGCTCTTCGTTTTAACACCCCAAATCATCCCAATTAAATATGAGGTATATCATTACATTTTAAATTCTTGTGAAATGGTATATAAATTCAGCTATGGACATTTATAAGTCCAGAAACAGAAACAGATTATATTGACTGCTACCTATGGAATAGGGTGATTCATAAATTCCACAATATTTTTTCTAAAACAGTACTATGCACAGTAGAGTATCCTTGACATCCAGTGTTATACCTCTTTAGACGGTCACTGTACATTTTGTCTTAATCAAACTATGTTATGAACTGAATTTGCTATTGCATGTAATTGATCATTCTATGGCTTAGAGTGGTGGATTCCTCAATCAAACGCCTATACGAAGGGAAGTGAAAGCACATCTTATTCTGTTTAACTGAGAGGAAACAGCCATCTCAAATGTCCCCTATTATTGTTTATAGGCATCCTGAATCACTGTACATAAAAGATGCAGCCATGTGAGTTTACAAACCAGTTTGCCTTGTTCTGCCCTGGCCTTTTTGCCAGTTAGAGAACCAAAATGGTTGCTGATTTGGGTTTTATATTGGATATTTTGAGAATGGAAGAACTGTCTTTATCACATGTCAGATGTAATATCTAAGTGACATGGCTGTAAATGTATTTTCAAATTAATTAATTGATAAATCCAATCAATTAACCATTTAATCAGTAATTCAATCAAACTACCAATCAACCAATAAATCAACCAACCAATCGTCTAATCTACCAATGAAGCAATCTTCCAATCTATCAATCTATCAATCAACAAATAATCCAATCTATCAATCAACCAATCTTCCAAACAGATTAATCAATATTTCAGTCTTCCAATCTACCAATCAATCAACCAATCAAACAATCAATCACTCAATCAATCAATCAGTCAACCCACCAATCTTCCAATCCACCAAACAACCAATCTTCCAATCTACCAATCTACCAATCAACTAGTCAATCAATCTACCAGTCACGCCATCTTCCAATCGACCAATCACCCAATCTACCAATCACCCAATCTTCCAATCACCATGGTCTTAGAGTGAATTTAACATTTTATGAAATTGAACACAGCTTAAATTAGCTTTGAATTAGCTTTGAATCTGATAATGGCGCCGACGGGGATGGCTGCCGTCTTACGGGGTCCTAACCAATTGTGCTATTTTGTGTTTTTTCCACATTGTTTGTAACTTTTTTTGTACATAATGTTGATGCTACCGTCTCTTATGACGGATCCCAAATCCCCGTCATTCTTATGAAGAAAAGACGGAAATATAGGGGCGCAGATTAGGGTTCCTTGTGAGAATTTGTCAGTGAGTGGGTAAGCCCCTTCTACCATCTGTTATATTAGCCAACGTGCAATCACTGGAGAATAAACTGGATGAGCTCTGTTCGAGACTATCCTACCAACGGACATTAAAAACTGTAATATCTTAGGTTTCACCGAGTCGTGGCTGAACGACAACACAGATAATATACAGTTGGCTGGGTTTTCCGTGCATCGGCAGAACAGCTATGTCCGGTAAAATGAGGGGTGTGGGTGTGTCTACTTGTCAATAACAGCTAGTGTGCAATGTCTAATATTAAGGTAGTCTCGAGGTATTGCTCGCCTGAGGTAGAGTACCTCATGATAAACTGTAGACAACACTATCTACCAAGAGAGTTTTCATCTATATTTTTCATAGCCGTCTATTTACCACCACAAACTGACGCTGGCACAAAGACTGCACTCAACAAGCTATATAAGGCCATAAGAAAACAAGAAAATGCTCATCCAGAAGTGGCGCTCCTAGTGTTCGGGGACTTTAATACAGAGAAACTTAAATCTGTTGTACCTCATTTCTACCAGCATGTCATAAGCAACCAGAGGGAAAAAAAACTCTAGACCACCTTTACTCCACACACAGAGACACGTACAAAGCTCTCCCTCAACCTCCATTTGGAAAATATGACAATAATTATACAAGTACCAGTGACTCGATCAATACGGAATTGGTCAGATGACACAGATGCTACGCAACAGGAACGTTTTGCTAGCACAGACTGGAATATGTTCTGGGATTCATCCAATGGCATTGAGGAGTATACCACCTCAGTAATCGGCTTCATCAATAAGTGAATCGACGACATCATCCCCACAGTGACAGAACGTTCATATCCCAACCAGAAGCCATGGATAACCGGCAACATCAGCACCGAGTTAAAGGCTAGAGCTGCCGCTTTGAAGGAGCGGGAGACTAATCTAATAAGAAATCCCGCTATGCCCTCAGATGAACCATCAAACAGGCAAAGTGTCAATACAGGACTAAGATGGAATCCTAGTACACCGGCTCTGACGCTCGTCGGATGTGGCAGGGCTTGCAAACTATTACGGACTACAAAGGGAAAGACAGCCTCGAGCTGCCCAGTGACGCGAGCCTATCAGACAGTCTAAATGCCTTTTATGGTCTCTTCGAGGCAAGCAACACTGAAGCATGTATGAGAGCACCAGCTATTGCGGACATTGAGTGATCATGCTCTCCTTAGCCTATGTGACCAATACCTTTAAACAGGTCAACATTCACAAGACCGCGGGGCCAGACGGATTACCAGGACATGTTCTCAGAGCATACGCTGACCAACTGCTAATTTTCTTCACTGACATTTTCAACTTCTCCCTGACCGAATCTGTAATACCTACATGTTTCAAGCAGACCACCCTTGTCCCTGTGCCCAAGGAAGCGAAGGTAACCTGCCTAAATGACTACCACCCTTTAGCACTCAGGTCGGAAGCTATGAAGTGCTTTGAAAGGCTAGTCATTGCTCACATCAACACCATCATCCCGGAAACCCTAGACCCACTCCAAATCGCATACCGACCCAACAGATCCACAGATGACACAATCTCAATTGCACACAACACTGCCCTTTTCCACCTGGACAAAAGGAACACCTACAGTATGTGAGAATGCTGTTCATTGACTGCAGCTCAGCGTTCAACACCATCGTGCCCATGTAACGGATGTGAAATGGCTATCTAGTTAGCGGTGGTGCGCGCTAATAGCCTTTCAATCGGTGACGTCACTTGCTCTGAGACCTTGAAGTAGTGGTTCCCCTTTGCTCTGCAAGGGCCGCGGCTTTTGTGGCGCGATGGGTAACGATGCTTCGTGAGTGACTGTGGTTGATGTGTCCAGAGGGTCCCTGGTTCGTGCGAGGGGACGGACTAAAGGTATACTGTTACACCCACAAAGTTCATCACTAAGCTAAGAACCCTGGTACTAAAGAACAAGAACACATCTTCACATTTTCTTAACTCTATTTTCTTAAAATGGCATTGTTGGTTAAGGGCTTGCAAGTAAGCATTTCACAGTAAGGTTTACACCTGTTGTATTCGACGCATGTGAAAAACAACATTTGATTTGATGTGGGTGAATTTGAAAGTTTGGAATTTTTGGCGTGGATGTCTTTAGATCGTTATCTAAAGCTGAGCATCCACCTTTGGGGACATGCTTGTGTCAGCTTACTCCAAGGGAGGCTTTTAAATGGCCCTTTAAAACCTGCACGGTTCTGTGAAACACTTGTGTCAGGCAATCAGGCATAAAATGAAGGACATCCTGTTTACACTAGTACATCGCTGAAGTTTAGAGGGTATTTTCTCTTGATTAATCAGCTTGTTCCGAGTAGCTTCAAGAAGGTAATTTGTCTCCTTTGAAATATCAAATCATGACCAGCTGCTTTTCAATTTGACTCCGTAAATCATCCATCCTATAAAAATGTTTTTATATGAAGTATATCATTACCTTGTAAATTCTTGTGAAATGGAATATACATTCAGTCATGGGCATTTAAAAGTCCCTCCACAGATGCAGATTATATTGAATGCCACCTTTGGAATAAGCTGAACTGTATATTTATGATTTGCAAGTTCCACTAGCTTTTTTTTCTAAAACAGTACTATGCACAGTAGAGTATCCTTGACATCCAGTTTTATACCTCATTACACGGTCACTGTACATTTTGTCTAAATCAAACTATGTTATGAACTGAATTTGCTATTGCATGTAATTGATCATTCTATGGTTTAGAGTGGTGGATTCCTCAATCAAACGCCTATACGAAGGGAAGTGAAAGCACATCTTATTCTGTTTAACTGAGAGGAAACAGCCATCTCAAATGTCCCCTATTATTGTTTATAGGCATCCTGAATCACTGTACATAAAAGGTGCAGCCATGTGAGTTTACAAACCAGTTTGTCTTGTTCTGCCCTGGCCTTTTTGCCAGTTAGAGAACCAAAATGGTTGCTGATTTGGGTTTTTAAATTGGACATTTTGAGAATGGAAAAAATGTCTTTATCATATGTGAGATGCAATATCACAGTGATATGGATGTAAATGTATTTTCAAATGAATGGATGAATGAATAAATGCATTAATTAATTAACTAATTAATTAATCAATACATCCAATCAATCACATTTTAAACTTTTTCTTCACCTTTATTTTAACAGGGTGTCATATTGAGACCAAGTCTCTTTTTCAAATGAGCCCTACACAATACAAACACACTACATCAATACAAAACACAATACAAATACTAAATTACAAGACATAATCATAGAAAACAAACACAATCTTCCGTTAGAGCATCCCCCACTAATGCTGTACATTGGGCACGAGGCATTCAAGCCTGAGCTTGCCTTGCAACATATTCCACATCTGTAGAGCATAACATCTATGAGCGGCTCTCCCTAAAAGGCTATGCATGGTCAATCTGACGTCTGCAGTGGCTTTACAGTGTTTACTGTGATGCGGCTTCCTCAGAAGTCAGAGCATTCATACGTATTGTGCTTTATGAAGCAGAGTTGTTGTGAAGGAAGTTGTTATGGAAGTGAGTTTGTGTTGATACAGGACCTCCCGCCCCTACCATTCGTCAACCAATCATGTCAATGCGGAGCTATACAGAGCCCTCCACATTGTTGCAAAATTTGGGAGGTGCACGGCAATGCGGTACGGACCTCAATGGCCTCTGCATACCTCCAGCAGCTCCACAATTGTGTCACACCCTCCATACGGAACCTCAGACCGCATTTGGAGATCAAGCATAAATTGGCCTTAAATCGGAAGCCACCCTTGGAACCTCTAGCACTATCCAATCTTGTGCTCTTAATCAGTCAATCAATCAACTCCAAGGGAGGCTTTCAAATGTCCCTTTAACACCTGCACGATACTGTGAAACACTTGTGGCAGGCAATCAGACAGAAAATAAAGGACATGTTTACACTAGCCCATCTCTAAAGTTTAGAGGGTATTTTCCTTGATTAATCAGCTTGTTTTGAGTATCTTCAAACATTTTATTTGTCTCTTTTGAAATATCAAATCATGACCTGATACACACATTTAGGCAATAGATGGATATTGCAGAGCATTAAGTGGCACAAAGTAATAAGAAATGCCACGAAATGAAGCTTGTCACAAATATATTATCATTAGGAGCTTGACTATACTTTTACTTTATCTTAACTTTGATTCCAAATGAGGGACACAATCTAGAAGTCTCTGGGAGGATCTAGATGAAGGTTATTTTATTTTATTGACTATGAACATTCATTGTGCTATTTATATTATACGTCTTCCATAGAAAGAGAGTTTTAGCTGTGGTAAATGCAATCAGTAGCCTACACAGCGTGGTTTGTCATGAAACAATGAAGATGAAACAAACAACAAAGGAGGCAATAAGGCTGGGTTGACACCGGCAGCCCAATTCTGATATTTTACCCAATTATGGGCAAAAGATCTGATTGTTAAAATGACCAAATATGTGCAAAAGATCTGATTGTTCAAATGACCAATTATTGGCAAAATATCTGATTGGACTGCTTGTGTAAACGCAGCTTAATGGACATGGTTACGCACACATTCTGGCCCAATCAGGTTTTTCTTTTCATTAATTAAGACCAAACATACATCTTGACTTTATTAGTATTTGCACATGAAAAATATGTTTCAATAAGTTACTGAAACTTTAGAACAAACATTTGCATGTTAAGTAAATATGTCAATGTTATGTATGAATTCTACATTTGATCTTTGCCTGGTCTTAAAGTGTTCTATATTGCACTCCTTTCAGCTAACTGACTAGATACAGTTTGTGAACCTCATCCTTGTATCTCCAACCCTGTTCTGTCTCATTCTCACCACACCAGGGGCTCACAAATATAGTTCTTGGATAAAGCTTTTCCATTAGCAAGTTCACCACTTGTGAAGCCTCAGAAATCCATCATTTATCAGTCCTCCTGCTCTATGTGTTAACTGTCAGGCGACTTGTTGCATTCCCGTTCAGTTGAAGCCGTATTGGCCCAATAGGGGCTGCCTAGGGGGTTCCCATGGTAACCCGTATGCCTACCTGCTTCTCTTAAAAATGTTCTGGTAGTGGGAAGCAGTGACATAGCTGAACACACAGGGGTCTACTTAAAGCAGGGCCCACAGTCACTGGCCAAATATGTGTGCGGGTGATTGAAGGGGAGATATGGCCCTCTTGGGCTTTTCTGGAGGTCCTAGTCAATAAACTCTCCCATCTGAAGCCCTGGGCCCCAGTCATCACGGCCACCTTTATAGCTCACCCAGGTCTGGAGCCATCACACACCACACATTTAGCTTCTCAGCTCCTAACTGTTATTTTTCTGCTGGATAAAACTTATTTAGAGTTTCACAGTTCAGCACCTCCTTTCTCTGCTCCTCCCCCAAGAAGCACTCATAAAGATGGGGTTAAACTGCTCAACAGCTCAGACGCATAGGACTTTAAATGTGTGGTAGAACAAAGACACGTTTGTTACTTTAATCTTTTTTTTCACTACTTGGAAATTATGGCCTTGAGTATGTGACTGGTTGATTAAAATCCTGCTTGTCCATATGTTGTGCGGTTGTGAAAACAGATTGTCTCTAATCTGGCCAAAGAGTCATTAGGCATGAATCGAAATGTACAGAATGGTTACCTGGAGGAAAATGGAGAGGGTCATGCTTTTTCAATTTAAAATCTAGTCAGAGGGTCATGTAATTTGTAATTGATTAAAAAACATTATTTTTTTTACAATTAGTTGTTTATTAGGTTATACATCGATGTGTGCCCGATGCCACCCCTCATCTATGATTCTTCGCTAGGCGTGCAATATCAATTGCGCCTATAGGCTATTTACTGTGGTCTCAATCAGATTGCCAATATAGGTTGTAGTCTACGAAGTGCACGCTCAGAGAATCACAGAGCAAAGTTACATTTCGAAAATAGGTGCTATGACGGTGTAATTAAACTAGGCTGCATTACATACCGCAATGGATATTCCAACCCTGAGCCCCGGCCTGATCTGCTCTTGCTGATCAAAAACGTGTTAATATGCTGCCTAGACAGTGGCTGTGCTGTGTAGGCTAACGGTGGCAGTTCAGAAGGAGAGTCAAAGGCTTCTTCCAATTTATAGAGGGAGCTGGTATGGAGTAGGTGTGATGGTTTTCTAAACCCCTGCTACTGTGATATCAATGTGAAATAATAATAATATCTACATAGGCGTACAGAGGCCCATTATCATCAACCATCATTTCTTTGTTCCAATGGCACGTTGTGTTAGCTAATCCAAGTATATCATTTTAAAAGACTAATTTATCATTAGAAAACCCTTTTGCAATTATGTTAGCACAGCTGAAAACTGTTGTGCTTATTAAAGAAGCAATAAAACTGTCCTCCATTAAACTTGTTGAGTGCTTTGAGCATCAGCATTTTTGGGTTGGATTACAGGCAAAGAAATGGCCAGAAACAAAGCACTTTCTTCTGAAACTCGTCAGTCTATTATTGTTCTAAGAAATTAAGGCTATTCCATGCGAGAAATTGCCAAGAAACTGAATATCTCGTACAATGCCGTGTACTACTCCCTTCCCAGAACAGCGCAAACTGGCCCAAACCAGAATAGAAAGAGGAGTGGGAGGCTCCGGTGCACAACTGATCAAAATGACAAGTACATTAGAGTGTCTAGCTGAGAATCAGACGCCTCACAAGTCCTCAATTGGCAGCTTCATTAAATAGTACCCGCAAAACATCAGTCTCAACGTCAACAGTGAAGAGGCGACTCCGGGATGCTGGCCTTCTAGGCAGAGGTGCAAAGAAAAAGCCATATCTTAGACTGGCCAATAAAAACAGACGATTAAGATGGGCAAAAGAACACAGCATCCCGGAGTCGCCTCTTCACTGTTGATGGTGAGACTGGTGTATTGCGGGTACTATTTAATGGAGTTGCCAGTTGAGGACTTGTGAGGCATCTGCTTCTCAAACTAGACACTCTAATGTACTTGTCCTCTTGCTCAGTTGTGCACCCGGGCCTCCCACTCCTCTTTCAATTCTGGTTAGAGCCAGTTCACGCTGTTCTGTGAAGGGAGTAGTACACAGCGTACAGTAGTCATTTACAACATAACAATGTCTACACTGTATTTCTGATCAATTTGATGTTATTTTAATGGACAAGAAATGTGCTTTTCTTTCAAAAACATTTCTAAGTGACCCCAAACTTCTGAACAGTAGTGTCACGCCCTGGCCTTATTATTCTTTGTTTTCTTTATTATTTTAGTTAGGTCAGGGTGTGACATGGGGAATGTTTATGTTTTTGTTGGTTTTGGGTGTTTATTTGGTAAAGGGGTTATGGGGTGGAGTATATGGTTTTGTGTTGAGTGTATATGTCTAGCGTTGTCTATGTTGGTTTGTTATCTAGGAGAGTCTATGGTTACCTGAATGAGTTCCCAATTAGAGACAGCTGATTTCGGTTGTCTCTGATTGGGAGCCTTATTTAGGGTAGCCATAGGCTCTCATTGGTTGTGGGTAATTGTCTATGTAAGAACGTTTGTAGCCAGTGTGTGTAAGTTCACAACGTTTGTAGCTTCACGGTCGTTTTCTTGTTTTGTATAGTGTGTCAGTGTTTTGTTTCGTTTCTTGCCTTCTTCATAATAAAAAGAAGATGGCTTATTTTCCAACTGCTGCATTTTGGTCCGTTAATCCGCCACACGATCGTGACAAGTACTGTATTTATCAGAGTTATTAACAATAAGCCAGATTGGAGTAACTTACATTGTGGTGCTTAAACTTGAATTAGCAGCCACGCCACAATCAATCAGAAATGGACAGCTCAGGGTGCTGAAAGTACGCAAATTCAAGTAAGAATAATTAATTTAATCCGTCTTCATTTAAATTAGACTTTACTAACAACAAGAGGGCTTTATGTTGAACCTATTTCGTCCTATTTAAGAAATAAGAAGTAGGCCTACCTGTTTGACAAACAAAATTAGGCTATATGCCGCTACATCCATAGATTTGTTGGTAAATCCCTCCACCCATATTGTACTCTTTAAAAAGCCTACCTCCGTGCCAGTGAAGGGCTGTTAAGTTTAAACCAAGACTCGAATTGAGGGGGTATGAGAGCGTATCCCATAGGCTGACCTTTTATTAAAGAAAATGTCAAAAAGCCTACCCCTTGTTAACTTAAGATTTTGATTAAAATAAAACTGATCCGATTATATGAAGTGACCTATAACAGCGCTTTGGTCTGCAATACTTTATGCTAGAAACAAAGTGTAAAATACCCGGGAAAGACGTTACTCAGATGCATACTGATATCATTGTTTTGTTTCTTTGACATTCAGAGGCTGAGTTACTTACTACCTGCTATAGCCAAATACAAAAAAGGACTTTGTTTGGGAAGTAATCTAAATCTGTCAAAAGCATATGGAAACCCCTTCAAATTAATGGATTTGGCTATTTCAGCCACACCCGTTGCTGACAGGTGTATAAATTCGAGCACACAACCATGCAATCTCCATAGACAAACATTGGCAGTAGAATGGTCTTACTGAAGAGCTCAGTGACTTTCAACGTGGCACTGCCGTCGGATGCCACCTTTCCAACAAGTCAGTTTGTCAAATTTCTGCCCTGCTAGAGCTGCCCCAGTCAACCATAAGTGCTGTTATTGTCAAGTGGAAACATCTATGAGCAACAAGGGCTCAGCCGCAAAGTGGTAGGCCACACAAGCTCACAGAATGGGGCCGCCGAATGCTGAAGCACGTAACTCGTAAAAATCGTCTGTCCTCGGTTGCAACAGTCACTAACAAGTTCCAAACTGCCTTTGGAACCAAAGTCGGCACAAGAACTGTTCGTCGGAGCTTCATGAATTGGCTTTCAATGCACACAAGCCTAAGATCACCGTGCGCAATGTCAAGTGTGTAAGGGTTGACGCTGGTAGAGACGAGAAGCAGGAGTGCCGAGGCATGGACGCTGGACAAGCCGGCTAGGGCATAGAAGCCCGACGAACCGGCAGAGGCATGGGAGCCAGCTGAGGCGTGGGAGCCTGACGATCCAGCTGAGGCGTGAAAGCCCGACGATCCCGCTGAGGCGTGGGAGCCCGACGAACCGGCTGAGGCGTGGGAACCTGATGGGACAGCTGAAGCATGACATGGGGTGGGCGGCTGCCGAGGCCACCGAGGCAAGAAGACCTCTCGAGCCAGCTAAGGCAAGGAAGCCCGACGAGCTAGCTGAGGCACCCTCGGTTCCCTCGGCGACGGCACCCAGACCCGACGTCACCAAACAAAACAAAAAACAAAACTCCCTGATGCTTCTTTTAGTGGTGTCAGCATTCTGTAAGGGTCGACGCTGGTAGAGACGAGAAGCAGGTACAGGGAGTGAACATTTAATAACAATGGACATGGAACAGGACAGGACAGCGTCTGGACATTAACAGATAACGACATTAATGCTGACACAGGGAACAAACGGGGGAGCAGACAGAAATAAGGAAGGCAATCAACAGTGAGCCCAGGTGATGGTGACAGGTGTGCGTAATGAAGGGCAGCCTGGCACCTCGAGCACCAGAGAGTGAGAGCGGGAGCGGACGTGACAAAGTGTCGGCTTTAGTTTTGTAAAGCTTGCCAACATTGGACTCTGGAGCAGTGGAAACGTGTTCTCTGGAGTGATGAAACACGCTCCACCATCTGGCAGTCCAACGGACGAATCTGGGTTTGGCGGATGCCAGGAGAACGCTACCTGCCCCAATGCATAGTGCCAACTGTACAGTTTGGTGGAGGAGGAATAATGTTCTGGGGCTGTTTTTCATGGTTTGGGCTGGACCCCTTAGTTCCAGCGAAGGGAAATCTTAATGCTACAGCATACGATGACATTCTAGATGATTCTGTGCTTCTAACTTTGTTTGTCGAGATCGGTGTGGAAGAACTTGACTGGCCTGCACAGAGCCCGGACCTCAACCCCATCGAACACCTTCTGGATGAATTGGAACGCGGACTGCGAGCCAGGCCTAATCACCCAACATCAGTTCCCAACCTCACCAATGCTATTGTGGCTGATTGGAAGCAAATTCCTGCAGCAATGTTCCAACATATAGTGAAAAGCCTTCCCAGAAGAGTGGAGGCTGTTATAGCTGCAAAGGGGGACCAACTCCATATTAGATGTCTGACGAGCAGGTGTACACATTTATATATATACACACACACACTGAGTGTACAAGCTATTTCCTTGACATAGGTGACCAGGTGAATCCAGGTGAACGCTATGATCCCTTATTGATGTCACTTGTTAAATCCACTTCAATCAGTGCAACTCAATATTAGGAAGGTGTTCTTAATTGTTTGTACCCTCAGTGAGCTCCAAAAATATTGGGACAGTGACACATCTTTTGTTGTATTAGCTCTGTACTCCAGCACTTTGGATTTGAAATGATACAATGGCTATGAGACTAAAGTGTAGACTGTTCTAATTTGAGAGTATTTTCATCCATATCGGCTGAATTTAGAAATTACAGCACTTTTTGTATGTTTTGGTCCCAAATTCCAAGCTTGTGACTCCAGAAACTTATTGGATGCATTTGCTGTTTGTTTTGGTTGTGTTTCAGATTATTTTGTGCCCAATAGAAGTTAATGGTAAATAATGTATTGTGGAACTTCAGAGTCACTTTTATTGTAAATAAGAATAGAAAATGTTTCTAAACACTTGTACATTAATGTGGATGCTACCATGTTTACGGGTAACCCTGAATGAATCGTGAATAATGATGAGGAAGAAAGTTAGACGCATAAATATCATATCCCCCAAAATATGCTAACCTCCCCTGTTGTTGTAATGGTGAGAGGTTAGCATGTTTTAGGATTATGATATTTGTGCATTTGTAACTTTGTCACTCATCATTATTCATGAAATATATATATACAGTTAAGTCGGAAGTTTACATACACTTAGGTTGGATTCATTAAAACTCGTTTTTCAACCACTCCACAAATGTATTGTTAACAAACTATAGTTTTGGCATGTCGGGTAGGACATCTACTTTGTGCATGACACAAGTAATTTTCCCAACAATTGTTTACAGACAGATTATTTCACTTATAATTCAATGTATCACAATTCCAGTAAGTCAGAAGTTTTCATACACTAAATTGACTGTGCCTTTAAACAGCTTGAAAAATTCCAGAAAATTATGTCATGTCATTAGAAGCTTCTGATAGGCTAATTGACATTATTTGAGTCAATTGGAGGTGTACCTGTGGATGTATTTCAAGGCCTACCTTCAAACTCAGTGCCTAGTTGCTTGACATCATGGGAAAATCATAAGAAAACAGCCAAGACCTCAGAAAAAATTGAAGACCTTCACAAGTCTGGTTCATCCTTGGGAGCAATTTCCAAATGCCTGAAGGTACCACGTTCATCTGTACAAACAATATTACGCAAGTATAAACACCATGGGGCCACGCCGTCGTCATACCGCTCAGGAAGGAGACGCGTTCTGTCTCCTAGAGATGAACGTACTTTGGTGCGAAAAGTGCAAATCAATCCCAGAACAACAGCAAAAGACCTTGTGAAGATGCTGGAGGAAACCGGTACAAAAGTATTTATATCCACAGTAAAACAAGTCCTATATCGACATAACCTGAAAGGCCGCTCAGCAAGGAAGAAGCCACTGCTCCAAAACCACCATTAAAAAGCCAGACTACGGTTTACAATTGCACATGGTGACAAAGATCGTACTTTTTGGAGAGATATCCTCTCGTCTGATGAAACAAAAATAGAACTGTTTTGCCACAATGACCATAGTTATGTTTGGAGGAAAAAGGGGGACGCTTGCAAGCTGAAGAACACCATCCCAACCGTGATGCACGGGGGTGGCAGCATCATGTTGTGGGGCTGCTTTGCTGCAGCAGGGACTGGTGCACTTCACAAAATAGATGGCATCACGAGGCAGGAAAATTATGTGGAAATATTGTTATAACATTTCAAGTCATCAGTCAGGAAGTCAAAGCTTGGTCGCAAATAAGTCCTCAAAATGGGCAATGACTCCAAGCATACTTCCAAATTTGTGGCAAAATGGCTTAAGGACAATAAAGTCAAGGTATTGGAGTGGCCAACACTAAGCCCTGACCTCAATCCCATAGAAAATGTATGGGCAGAACTGAAAAAGCGTGTGAGATCAAGGAGGCCTACAAACCTGAATCAGTTACACCAGCTCTGTCAGTAGGAATGGGCCAAAATTCACCCAACTTATTGTGGGAAGCTTGTGGAAGGCTACCCGAAACGTTTGACCCAAGTTAAACAATTTAAAGGCTATACTACCAAATACTAATTGAGTGTGTGCAAACTTCTAACCCACTGTGAATGTGATGAAAGAAATAAAAGCTGAAATAAATCATTCTCTCTACTATTATTCTGACATTTCACATTCTTAAAATAAAGTGATGATCCTAACTGACCTAAGACAGGGATTTTGTACTCGTATTAAATGTCAGGAATTGTGAAAAACACATTTGAAATGTATTTGGCTAAGGTGTATGTAAACTTCCAACTTCAACTGTATATTTCAGCAGGGGTGCCACCAGGGTTGGGTAGGTTACTTTCTAAATGTAATCGGTTACAGTTGCAAGTTACCTGTCCAATATTGTAATCAGTAACGTAACTTTTGGATTATCCTAACTCAGTAACTTAATCTAATTATGTGCAGTTACTTTTCGATTACTTTCCCCTTAAGAGGCATTCGAAGAAGACAAAAATGTATGTTACCAATTGAACGACATCTTTTTCATGATAAATCAATGTTAACGTTTAGGTAGCTGGCCATACATCAATGTTACAATTTACTTTATGGGTTAGTTATTTAGGCTTCTTCTAACCCATCGCTTTCTACTAAATATAATAACACAATTTAATTATATCTTTACATTAATTTATATAATTTATAAGTCCAAAAATGGATGTAGCAACTACAGATTGCCCCTTTAAGTCTATCAAAAGTGTGTTAGTTTGAGCATGTGTCCATTAGGCCTATGGATGCATTTTATTTTATCAGCATGAAATAGATTGAGTAATAAAAGTCCTACTTTTATTCCATAGGCTGGGATCCGCACTATGCATCTGTTGTAAGAGCAAATTTTTCACTAGCTGTCCACTGGTTTCAAAAACAATGATTGATAGGCAGCTTAAACTTCTGGAATTCAACCATTATTGGGTTCAAATATACTTTTAGATTTGTTGAACAGCCATCCAAGGCGCAAATAGCTAAATGAGAGAGCAGCAGTGTGATTCACATCAATGCGCTATGTAGATATCAATAATAAGTGATATCCGTATTACAGTAGACTACACCAGTGCTGGTAATCTTACCGCCAAGGGTTTATTCAAGTTGGATAATCTTTGGATGCCGACAGCAGTCGCACCATTGGAAGACATAGTTTGGACTGTAGCAGTCGCACCATTGGAAGACATAGTTTGGACTGTAGCAGTCGCACCATTGGAAGACATAGTTTGGACTGTAGCAGTCGCACCATTGGAAGACATAGTTTGGACTGTAGCAGTCGCACCATTGGAAGACATAGTTTGGACTGTAGCAGTCGCACCATTGGAAGACATAGTTTGGACTGTAGCAGTCGCACCATTGGAAGACATAGTTTGGACTGTAGCAGTCGCACCATTGGAAGACATAGTTTGGACTGTAGCAGTCGCACCATTGGAAGACATAGTTTGGACTGTAGCAGTCGCACCATTGGAAGACATAGCTTGGACTGTAGCCTACAAACGCCTATTCCTGCTCTTTTCTCGTGATCCATCAAACACATTTGGTGTGTCATCATAGTGGTCTCTGACTTGGGGTCAGACTCGCTCAGGTGGAACAAACTTAAACTTAAACTTGTGCCTTTTTTCAATACTGATTTGAATGTCATTGAGAAAACAGAGAAGTGTCAAAGATTTTTTCCGCAAACATCCTTTCTGAATTTAAAAGTAATCCTCGATGTAATCATCTAGTTTTTCAAAAGTATCTGTAATCTGATTGCAATATTTTAGTTTGTAACGTAACGGATTATATTTACCGTTTTTTTTTACTCCCTTACACGTAATCCGTTACTCCTCAATCCTGGGCGCCACTTTTAGAAGTTTGGTTTTAGAAGTGGGAGGGACAACCTGGCGGGGGATCTGGGGGTCCTCCCCCAGAAGTTTGTTGGGGATCTAAAGCTAATTTCCTGCATTTTTACACAATCCAATATGCCGTCTCTATTTAAAACAAAAAGTCAGCAAAAATTCCCAGTCATCAAGCTAGGTAAGAGATCATAATTTAAATGTGCTTAACCAATAGCCTAACAAATGAACAACTCCTTAATTAAAAAATATAAAGACTTTTCATTGTCTTTATTAAGACTTCCTCTCCACCAAATTTAAGCCAGACCGACCAGCCAGCCTGATCCGTCTGCACGCTCGATCCTCACCAGTCTAGTCAATAACTCAACTCTCTCCCAAAACAATTTCCTTCCCAGCTCCCACCTTTAATTGTTTTAATTCTCAAGGAAAATGTTTGGAAACAACAAAAACACACCAAAAAATATATACATGTCAAATTTACATTAACTCACAGAAACAGCAAATCCTCAATATAATTAGTATCATAAGCCTAATAGTACTGTATAGCTCTTTTTACTTGCACACAATATAGCTGGGTCACCCCTTCCTGTCCCTAGGGGTCCACCACACTGCAGTGCCCCAACCCAACAAACCCCACTCAACTTTAGGATCTTTGTGAAATATTAATTTATTGGTTTTGGGTGTGTTAGGCCAAGACCAGAGTGACAACCCACAGGAGGGCAGACCCCCAGGGCCAGAACTGAGCAGCCCAGCAGCTAGGGATTGCCTAAATAGTTATCTCCACTGACGTGGGCATGTTTTCAATACAGACTCCTTTAGTCATACTGTATTCCATGTAAGGCACCCAGACCTTATGCAAGTTGCCCAGTATACCCTTAATATTGTAATAAATCAATTCTGGTGATACATAACTTGACATTGTGGGAGGATAACCAACCTTCCAATTAATGTCAATGCATTTCTTAGCTGCTATACATGCTTGGTTATACAGTTTCTTCTAATAATAGTCTCCAGCATCAACATTTCCAAGCAAACAACACAGGTAGAAGGAATAATCTGTAGACATGCTGAGATAAAAGAACATACTCTTTGCCAGAATTAAGCCAGCCTTCACAAGACCATAACATATGCAAATATGTCCCCTTTTGTGTTTTACACCTCCAGCAGAGGAATACCATTTCTTAGTGCTTGTAATTCAGTTTCACTGGCATATAGTGCATTCTATGGATGGTCTTAAACTGCCTGAGATGATATGAACATGACTGGGCATTCAAACATATCTGTATCCATTCATCATCATCAATAGCTTGTACCAGGGGCCAGATTCACAAAACATTACTTACGAAAAATGTAAGAAGTTTCTTAAGGAAAAAAATAGGAAGTTCATAAGATAGAACTTAAATGCAATTCCTCAAAATGTTCTTAGGAATTCGTAGTTTTCTTAGGAACTTCGTAAATATCTTTCTTAAGAACTTCGTAAATATCTTTCCTTATGTGGCATTGTCATTAGTGACGTGCTTGAAACCAATAAATAAGCCTATGTGACAGGAATGATCGGATTTGGTTATTTTGTTATTTTTCACACATTATAGCCATCAGACTAACTATATCAAAATCAAAAATTGATAACCAAGAAAAGAGATTGAAGTGATGGTGGAGGAAATAGCAGCCAGGAAAAGGTTGCTATTGGTGAAACTTTCTAACTGTGTGGTCACTGCAGACCAAAAAGAAAGGATGGGCGAGAGTGGCCGAGTCTGTCTCTGCCGTCGGGGGTATGGCAAGGGACAGTGACGCCGTAAAAAAGAAGTGGCCCGACGTCAAATATTCAAATAGTTAACAACAAGTCGGCTGCTAAGAAGTAGGGAGCTGAGAGACCATTCATGTGGACCAGCTGGAGGAGAAGGTGTCGTCCATCGTAGAGATGGTGGTAGAGAGACTGCGCAACCGGTAAATTAGTTAGCTACGTTAGCTAGCTAACGTGTAAAGACATTATAGCCAACATAGCTAACAACGTTAACGTTAGCTAAGTTAGCCATGTTCTTCTTTGCAAATTGACGAGATAGAGCTAGCTATTTAACACTTCTAGAATATTGTAATATGTTGTTAATTACTAGCTAGCTAGATAACGCGTGTTTAATTTGTATTCTTGCTGTATTTAAATATCCGTTAGCCAACTGTGTCTGTGGCGCAAGAAAACGATCATGGTTACAGGCGTATCCATTCGTCTCAAGAACGGGTGTTTAGCTGTCCTAAAGTTAAGTACATTTCCAAGACGAAATCCTAAAGCATTATTTTCAAGAATCCCATTTCTTCTTAACTTTTTTCTTTGGAAGAAATTTAGGAAAAACCTTAAGAACACTTCCAATAACTTTATTGAGGAATAGCAATTTTTCTTAACTTTATTCTTAAGTCTATAGTCAAGGGAAAAAAAGTATGTTAAGAAGAAATTTCTTCTTAGGAATCTTAAGGTTTTGTGAATCCTGCCCCTGGGTCTTCTTCACATTTTTGTTTCAGAGTGTTTTGTGACATCAGGCAAAGCCTCTATCAACCATTGATACAGTTTGGAAACCGTATGTGGCTTGTCCAGTGTTTGCTACACAGAGAGAATAACGTTTTGTATCTGCAAAACTTCACCTCAGCTCCGTCACAGACTGGTCTTCCCAGGCTGCCTGACTCTGCTGAGACAACTGTCACCATCTGATCCTCCTAAGATGAGGCATGACAAAGAATTATCTTGGTGATGTTATCCAAGAATATAATCAATGGTTCAATAATTGAAATGACCATCATTCCCAGATCTCAGACTGTAGCTTTAAGCTGCTGTCCTGTGGCTACTGTAGGTCTACCCATCAATTCAAGATGGAACTTTGTATCATTCACTGATATTGTTAATATACTGCAAAATTCACCTGAGCTCTGTAGATTGGTCTTCCCTGACCCATGTCACCATCTAATCCTGCTTAGACATGATGAGCAGTGTTGTGTACTGTCTGTGCACTAGAGGGCGGCATTCTCGAGGTATGCCTGCAGGACCTGACAGAGATCATTGCGGCGCGGTCTGCATTTTTCATGCTGCAGGCGGTCAGACAAATGACTTTGGGATGAAAATATTTTTCTTGTCCCACAGATTATTTGGAAACGGTCCTCTTTCTGCTTTGTATGCGTTAGCCTATTGTATTGTATTGTATTATTAACTTCTTATGGGCAGGTGGGACGGTAGCGTCCCACCTGGCCAACATCCAGTGAAATTGCAGAGCGCAAAATTCAAAAGTACTAAATTCAAATAGTTAACATTCTTGAAAATATATGTGTTATACATCAAAATAAAGCGTAACTTCTTGTTAATCCAGCCGCTGTGTCAGATTTCAGAAAGGCTTTACCGCGAAAGCATACCATGCGATTATCTGAGGACAGCGCCCCGCATACAAACACATGAAAATCATTTTTCAACCAGGCGACACAAAAGTCAGAAATAGCGATATAATTAATTCCTTACATTTGAAGATCTTCTTCTGTTGGCACTCCAAAATGTCCCATAAACATCACAAATGGTCCTTTTGTTCGATAATATCCTTCTTTATGTCCCCCCCCCAAAAAATCTGCGTTTGATTCAGAAATACACCGGTTTCAACTCGCCCAACATGCCTACAAGTATCTAATAAGTTACCTGTAACTTGGTCCAAACATTTCAAACAATGTTCCTAATCCAACCTCAGGTACCCTGAAAACGTAAATAATCGATACAATTTCAGACGGAATAAACTGTTTCTAATACCACATAAAAACAATGTGAAGTGCTCTCCAGTTCACGTGCACCAAAACAGTAGAGCCCACCTGGAGTGACACTTACAATGAATAGGACTACTTCTTTATTTCTCAAAAGAAAAACATTGAACAATTTCTAAAGACTGTTGTCATCTAGTGGAAGCCATAGGAACTGCAACCAGGTTCCTAATAATAAGGGTATCCCATAGAAACCCATTGGAAAATCCTATGACCTCAATTTTTTTCCCCCTGGATAGTTTGTCCTCGGGGTTTCGCCTGCCAAATCAGTTCTGTTATACACACAGACATTAATTTAACAGTTTTAGAAACTTTAGAGTGTATTCTATCCATATCTACCAATTATATGCATATCCTAACTTCTGGGCCTGAGTAACAGGCAGGTTACTTTGGGCACACTTTTCATCCAGATGTCAAAATACTTCTCCCTACCCACATATTTTTTTCGCATTACTCACACACTCAGAATATGGTGCTTCAACTTTAGTAGCCTACCTCTCCTAGTTGGACGTGAGAGTTCAAGTGCATCTAGTATGTGTGGTCTCATTGAAATAGACTAAGCTGCATACATGGGCAGAGAATCACGTGGCTGTTAACTTGAATATGATTAGACTGTAGTTTACTACATTGTCTGTAAATAAATATTGGTAATGGAACAAAGCGGAGGGCGCTCAACCAACGTGAGTTGAAGTGCAATCCAAAAATGTAATCATCACTGAAAAGAAAAAGGCACAATATACACATGGGTTAGGCTACGATGGTGAGCGAGGGTTGCGCCTTTTCATTTTCAATAAGCATTGATTAACCATTTATTTGTCAATGTCTGCAAATCGTCCTCCTAAAAGGTAGGCTATATCCTATAGGACTCTGCAAAAAAATAGCAAGTATCGCTGTCATCATTCTTGCTGCTTCAAGTTCAGTAGCCATACAGTACCTGCGAGATCAGGTGCGCTTGTGGTTTCAATTAAATAGAGTAGGCTATAGCCAATGCATGTGCAGAGAAGCACTGGGCAGTTATCTTTCCAAGAAAATGTACTTCCTAATTAGTTTACTACATTCCCTAGAAATAGGCCTAAATATTGATCACCCATATTTCTAGGTCTGAAAATCTTCCCACTCCTTAAAGGTAGGCCCAAAAATACTGTACATACAAGCAACTGCTGTTATATAGTTATAATAGGGACCTCATATCGCAATCTGACAGACAGCTAGAGGCTAGAGCTGACCTGGCTATGGTAGCTACTAGCTAGTGCAGCTAATTAATTCACCTCAGTAGAGAGAGGATGAAACTTTAGCAAATGTTATATGTCAGTCACACTAGCTAATAGCTCAGCACTGCGAATAAACACTAGTTTTTTTTTTCTGTTAAGTTAAACAGCAGTTACCTTACCAGCTGTGGTGTCCGGATGGTCCTAAATCCAGCCTGCTGAACACTCCAAACAGCCTAGCGGACCACTCTGAGGCGTCCACGTCATCCTAAAGCACACCGTTGCCACTTTTTGTATCGTATTGCAATGATAAAACTGTAGGGACAGAAATGTAATTTCAGAATGTAAATTATTCCATTAGCTATTTATTGTGGAATTGTTAGATATTACTTGTTAGATATTGCTGCACGGTCAGTAATAGAAGCACAAGCATTTCGCTACACTCGCAATAACATCTGCTAAACACATGATTGTGACCAATAAAATTTGATTCGATTTTATTTGAGTTTGAAATGCAATTTCAGAATGTAAGGGACGACATGACCCCCCGTCCCCAGTGAAAGTTGCGTGCCTGTATTTCAGAAGAATTTACTTCAAAATATGGGGCTCAAAGGACAGAGCAAATGGATCAATAAATTGAACTAGTAAGACATGTTTGTCAAAGGATGTTTTTGGCTCAGATCTGAGAGAACGATGGAAGAAATTGCATCCAGTAGGGATTATTAAATGGTACTTTGTTTCTATAATAATTTCCAATATGGTATGTCAGGGCCTCCTGAACTGTTCTTCTGCTTCCAAGTCTAAACGACACAGAGGAAGCATGTTCTCTCTTCGTGCAAGTTTTAACAAAATTAACATGGATAAACAGGAATTTCATGATTAGTTCCAGAGCTTAAAGAGGAGAGGAATCCCCATCAATTATATCACCACTGTGCTACATCTTTTTTGATAAATAAATCAAACTATTACACATCATAATGTATGTGCATTGCTTTGAGTATTGATTTTCTATGTATTTTTTCCTCAACAGGGATGCAGAGACGTTCTTGTTGGATTCCAAAAAGATCAAGGCCTCTGATGGGGGCTGGCTGGTCTTTGATATCACAGCTACCAGTAACCACTGGGTGCTGAACCCACTGCAGAACATGGGTCTGCAGCTCTCTGTTGAAACTATGGATGGTAATGGAAGCATTACTTTTCTTCAGCCTGTGTTGTTGCTGGGAATTACATATAGAAAAGCAAATGGCAGTTAAACTTTGTAGTTACCCCTAAACTGGTCTTCCAAAGTCACACCCAAGTTCTTTGCCATCTTGTAGGTAGACACAGCTGTCCATAGAGGAGAGTTTAGGTCTTATTGTCAGGGTTTGAGGTTGCGATGTTGATGTTTACCATGAAGAGATACATACGGTACCATATCATAACCTGTATGTCAGATGAGAGAAGGACAGACAGAGCTGTTCGCCTTCTGCATAGCAAAGGTAGGATAAGCCCTGTGAAGAGAAAACAGAGCCCTATGACTTGGTTGTGGTCTACAGAGAGTACAACAGGGGAGGAGAACTGAGCCCTGGGGAAAGGGGAAAGGGGGATACCTAGTCAATTGTACAACTGAATACCTTTAACTGAAATGTGTCTACCGCATTTAACCTAACACCTGTTGCTTGGCTTCATGGCTCCTAGTTCTTAACTGCCTTGCCTAGTTAAAATTAAAATAAACAAATGTTAAGGATAGATCCTCTTCATGTGTTTGTAGGGCATCCTGAGATGCACATTCCTCATAGAGGTGGGCTTCAGAGCAGGATCTGATGTTTCACATGCTTATAAAATGGCTGTTTTAGTAGTAAAGAATTTAAGTATGTTCATTTGGGAATTTTTTTCAGGAACAATGTTAATGTTAAAAATATATATATTTTATTATTATATGCACGCTAGAGTAAATTGAGCCATAATCCTTGCATCTATTTTTATGCTATTTATATTACGTTAACTGATGACATATGACCATAAATCAATAATAAAGCCTCTTTGTGGTTTGAGATTAGTGCAGTCAAGCCAAGTGTAACGGACCTTGCATATGCTCATAACAACAATGCAAGCTTACATGTTGCAAGGATTTTGACCCTCTTTTGGTTGGTGCAATTAAAGAGTTTCAAGTCTACAAGTCCTCAGTCCAGCCTCTCTCAGCCTACTGCGGACAGTCTGAGCACTGATGGAGGGATTGTGCATTCCTGGTGTAACTCAGGCAGTTGTTGTTGCCATCCTATACCTGTCCCACAGGTGTGATGTTCGAATGTACCGATCCTGTGCAGATGTTGTTACACGTGGTCTGCCACTGCGAGGATGATCAGCTGTCCGTCCTGTCTCCTTGTAGTGCTGTCTTAGGCGTCTCACAGTACGGACATTACAATTTATAGCCCTGGCCACATCTGCAGTCCTCATGCCTCCTTGCAACATGCCTAAGGCATGTTCATGCAGATGAGCAAGGACCCTGGGCATCTTTTGTTTTGTGTTTTTAGAGTCAGTAGAAAGGCCTCTTTAGTTTTCTAAGTTTTCATATCTGTGACCTTAATTGCCTACCACCTGTAAGCTGTTAGTATCTTAACGACCGTTCAACAGGTTCATGTTCATTAATTGCTTATGGTTCATTGAACAAGCATGGGAAACAGTGTTTAAACCGTTTACAATGAAGATCTGTGGATTTTTACAAATTATCTTTGAAAGACAGGGTCCTGAAAAAGGGACGTTTCTTTTTTTGCTGAGTTTAGCGCGCTTCTGTCTATTTGAGCTGGTCAATATGTCTAAGTAATCCTGGCTACCGTGGCTTTTTTTAAGTGTATCATGTATTAAAACTGCATAAGTGTTGCTCTCCACTTTCTGGGGGACTGAGTTTTGAAATCAGTGGAATATAATAGCTAAGGAGATTGAGAAAACACCTGTCTCCGGATTACATCTTCAACCTAAGGGCAACCATGGCATCCGACATGAGACGCTTCCAACCATGAATAATGTAAGATAAGGAAAGATATTAAGATATTCTAGCTAGCTACATTTTCAGATATTACAGATATTGACAGAAAAAGCCATCAGAATGTTCGGATCAACCCTACTAATTGGCCAAAGCATCCGGTGTGCACTCTGAACGCGAAATGCTCTGAATTTACTAACGGACAATCTGACAACACAGTTGCAGTCTCCAATGCTCTGGATAACACAACAGCCTAACCAGCTTTGCTAGGGTGAGTAATGTTCAGTGAGCTGTTCTCTCTCACTTACGTAGCTAACAAGTTAGCTTGGGTGCTTGACTGCTGCTGTTAGTACATTCGCAACAACCCTTAAGAGCTGGGTGGGGCTAAAGCTGAAGAGGGTGTGAATGATGCTGAATGGGTGTAGACAAAGAAGGGCTCTCCAATAGTAGTACCAGAACATTTAAAGGCTATTGTCTCAAAAGAGAGTTTATCAACTTTCAAAGCAAAATTACTTTCCCATTGTTCCTCAACTGTAGTATATGATGTACCATTTTGTAGCTCTGAGTCTCTACTTTTATCCAATGTAAAAAACACAATCTTAAATTTTTCTACATAAGACTGATTTAAGCTGGTCGGTCACAAATATACATGATACGAACATACCATTGGGCTAAGGAGTATTGGTGTCTCTGAGGGGTCTTTGTCCTGGTTTGCTAACTACCTCCCTCAAAGAGTGCAGTGTATAAAATCAGAATATCTACTGTCTCAGCCACTGCCTGTCACCAAGGTATACCCCAAGGCTCGATCCTAGGACCGATCCTCAATCCTATGCTCTTCTCAATTTACATCAACAACATAGCTCATGTAGTAGGAAGCTCTCTCATCCAATTATATGCAAATGATACAGTCTTATACTCAGCTACCCCCTCCCCGGATTTTGTGTCCAAAAAGCTTCATCTGCCCTTTAAACAAAGGTCATATGGTTTGGTAAAAAGAAAGCCCCTCTCCCCACAGGTGTGATTACTACCTCTGAGGGTTTAGAGCTTGAAGTAGTCACCTCATACAAGTACTTGGGAGTATGGCTAGATGGTACACTGTCCTTCTCTCAGCACATATCAAAACTGCAGGCTAAAGTTAAATCTAGACTTGGTTTCTTCTATCGTAATCGCTCCTCTTTCACCCCTGCTGCCAAACTAACCCTGATTCAGATGACCATCCTACCCATGCTAGATTACGGAGATGTAATTTATAGATCAGCAGGCAATGGTGCTCTCGAGCGGCTGGATGTTCTTTACCATTCGGCCATCAGATTTGCCACCAATGCTGCTTGTAGGACACATCACTCTGTATACCCGTCGCAAGACCCACTGGTTGAAGCTTATTTATAAAACCCTCTTAGTGCTCTCTCCCCCCTATTTGAGATATCTACTGCAGCCCTCATCCTCCACTTACAACACCCGTAATGCCAGTCACATTCTGTTAAAGGTCCCCAAAGCACACCCATCCCTGGGTCACTCGTCTTTTCAGTTCGCTTCAGCTAGCGACTGGAACAAGCTGCAACAAACACTCAAACTGGACATTTTTATCTCAATCTCTTCATTCAAATACTCAATCATGGACACTCTTATTGACAGTTGTGGCTGCTTTGCGTGATGTATTTTTGTCTCTACCTTCTTGCCCTTTGTGCTGTTGTCTGTGCCCAATAATGTTAGTACCCTGTTTTGTGCTGCTACCATGTTGTGCTGCTGCCATGTTGTGTTGCAACCATGTTGTTTTCATGTGTTGCTGCCATGCTATGTTGTTGTCTTAGGTCTCTCTTTATGTAGTGTTGTCTCTCTTGTCGTGTTGTGTGCTTTGTCCGATGTTTTATTTAATATATGTTTATTTTTAATTCCAGCCACAATCCCCGCAGGAGGCCTTTTGCCTTTTGGTAGGCCATCAATGTAAACTTGCCAAGTTAACTGACTTGCCAAGTTAAATAAAGGTTAAATAAAAAATAAAAAATTCCAGCTAAACAACGTATACGTTTTGTAGCGTTTTGCCAAAAAATATCAAAATATGCAGTTGAAGTCGGAAGTTTACATGCACTTAGGTTAGAGTCATTAAAACTCGTTTCTCAACCTCTCCACAAATTTCTTGTTAACAAACTATAGTTTTGGCAAGTCGGTTAGGACATCTACTTTGTGCATGACACAAGTAATTTTTCCAACCATTGCTTACAGACAGATTATTTAACTTATAATTCACTGTATCACAATTCCAGTGGGTCAGAAGTTTACATACACTAAGATGTCTGTGCCTTTAAACAACTTGGACAATTCCAGAAAATTATGTCATGGCTTTAGAAGCTTCTGATAGGCTAATTGACATCATTTGAGTCAATTGGAGGTGTACCTGTGGATGTATTTCAAGGCCTACCTTCAAACTCAGTGCCTCTTTGATTGACATCAAGGGAAAATCAAAAGAAATCAGCCAAGACCTGAGAAAAAAAAATGTAAACCTCCACAAGTCTGGTTCATCCTTGGGGGCAATTTCCAAACGCCTGAAGGTGCCACGTTCATCTGTACAAACAATAGTATGCAAGTATAAACACCAAGGGACCACGCAACCATCATACCGCTCAGGGAGGAGACGCTTTCTGTCTCCTAGAGATGAACGTACTTTGGTGAGGAAAGTTTGAATCAATCCCAGAACAACAGCAAAGGACCTTGTGAATATGCTGGAGGAAACAGGTACAAAAGTATCTATATCCACAGTAAAACAAGTCCTATATCGACATAACCTGAAAGGCCGCTCAGCAATGAAGAATCCACTGCTCCAAAACCACCATAAAAAAGCCAGACTACGGTTCACAACTGTACATGGGGACAAAGATCGTACTTTTTGGAGAAATGTCCTCTGGTCTGATGAAACAAAAATAGAACTGTTTGGCCATAATGACCATCGTTATGTTTGGAGGCAAAAGGGGGAGGCTTGCAAGCCGAAGAACACCATCCCAACCATGAAGGGGGCAAGAGGGTGGCAGCGTAATGTTGTGGGGGTGCTTTCCTGCAGGAGGGACTGGTGCACTTCACAAAATAGATGGCATCATGAGGTAGGAAAATTATGTGGATATATTGATGTAACATCTCAAGACATCAGTCAGGAAGTTAAAGCTTGGTCACAAACTGGTCTTCCAAATGGGCAATGACCCCAAGCATACTTCCAAAGTTGTGGCGAAATGGCTTAAGGACAACAAAGTCAAGGTATTGGAGTGGCCACCACAAAACCCTGAACTCAATCCCATAGAAAATTTGTGGGCAGAACTGAAAAAGCGTACGGCAGGAAGGAGGCCTACAAACCTGACTCAGTTACACCAGCTCTGTCAAGAGGAATGGGCCAAAATTCACCCAACTTATTGTGGGAAGCGTGTGGAAGGCTACCCGAAACGTTTGACCCAAGTTAAACAATTTAAAGGCAATGCTATCAAATACTAATTGAGTGTATGTAAACTTCTGACCCACTGGGAATGTGATGAAAGAAATAAAAGCTGAAACAAATAATTCGCTCTACTATTATTCTGACATTTCACATTCTTAAAATAAAGTGATGATACTAACTGACCTAAGAGGGGGAATTTTTACTGAGATTAAATGTCAGGAATTGTGAAAAACTGAGTTCAAATGTATTTGGCTAAGGTGTATGTAAACTTCTGACTTCAACTGTACATCTAAAAATCTCTGAATGAAACATCTGAGAACGGTAATATTTTACACACACGTGACAGTATCCATAAGCCATCCTTTCTGATGTAAAAACACAAATGTGAAGGATTGGTTGATATTTCCTTTTGGAAATAAACTCTTATGTTGCGCCCCGGTGATTGCATTTGATTCAATAGGAACGTAATTATGCTTCTGTTTGCTGCTATTCAACACTGCTTGTTGTTTTAAAAGGACGGAGTATCAACATGAAGTCTGCTGGCATCGTTGGTAGGAATGGACCACAATCCAAACAGCCGTTCCTAGTCTCATTCTTCAAGGCCAGTGAGGTATTGTTGCGCTCTGTCAGGGCCGCTGGTGGAAAGAAAAAGAATCACAATCGCAACAAATCAGCTGGTCAACAGGAATCATCACAGGCACCGAAAAGTGGAGGTGGGCATATTAAACGATCATAATTGTTATGTCTACACTCCAGGATGTTATGTCTACTCAAGCAGCCTCTTATTGCCAATTAGCCTTGTTTTGGCAGTACAGTGTACTATAGATCCATATAAAACAGGTCGATTTTCAAAATAATAACCTACCTGCTGAATCTTTTACCCTTCCTTCAACTCAGGATGGTCCATGGATATTAACATGTAACGCTCACCTTACACAAATACTCTAGCTAAAGTACACAAAACGTCCCCGATGACCCTCAATAAATTTGTTTCATTTGGCTGTCATTTTATAGAAGTCTATGTGCACTTGCTTCAGCTCCACATCTGTTTGGAACTGATGTGGTTCAGTGCGTTAGGGACACCCAGTCAACACCCTTTCAGTGGCCACTTTACTGTAATAACAATAAATGAGTTGGTGCTGCCATTTGCTGTTAACAGTTTGTTAACATTTCATTAATCATTTTCTAGTTTCCTATTGTCCAAAATAATAATAGTGCTCAATAAAATAAAATAAAAGCCTAAGGATGCATGAAAAACCGGTAAACTTGCAGATTAATTTAATGTTTCTTGTTTTCAGATCATAACACCAGTGAACAGAAACAAGCCTGCAAGAAGCATGAACTTTACGTCAGCTTCCGAGACTTAGGGTGGCAGGTAAGAAAGATGGAATACCATTTGAACTTTACCATGTTTATTCTACACTGTCACAAGCATGTCAGAGCAGAAGGCACATAGGCTGCATTCAGACAGGCAGCCCAATTCAGCCCAATTTTTTTTTTCTCCACTAATTGGCCTTCTGACCAATAACATCAGCTCTTTTTCATGGCTGATTTGATTGGTCAAAAGATCAATTAGTTTAAAAAAGATATCAGAATCATAACATGTGTGTTACATGTGTGTGTTTGTAACAACGTCTCTTTTAGTTTCAACACTTATTTAGGGTATTCAATGCAGTGCACGAGAAACAGACAGATGACTGACTAAAGAAAACACATCAAGTGTCAATGAAGTGTCTTCAATATTCAATGAGGAGCACGTTGAGGCTTATTTTGTCTTTTTTAATTCTATTTGAAGGACTGGATTATTGCACCTGAAGGCTATGCTGCTTTTTACTGCGATGGGGAATGTTCTTTTCCACTCAATGCGCATATGAATGCGACAAATCACGCCATTGTGCAAACCCTGGTAAGTGCAAAGCCTCAAAAGTTACTTATTTGAATTCATATTGAATTCTTTAACAATATGGTGATAATTAATCCCACACCATATAGATTTTATGAGCTTCTCAAACTGCTGCTTTGATGCTATCTCCTTTCTATACTCAGTCCTTTCTTTCTTTCAGTCATTTTAATTTATATTTTACTTAGTCCTTTCTGTTCACTTCCACAGGTCCATCTGATGTTCCCTGACAATGTGCCAAAGCCATGTTGTGCACCGACCAAGCTGAACGCTATATCTGTGCTTTACTTTGATGACAGCTCAAATGTCATCCTCAAGAAATACAGAAACATGGTCGTCAGGTCATGTGGTTGCCATTAACGGACAAGCAACGTTATATTTCAGATACTATATGTGGTATTGCTGAAAAAGTACAATATTGATTTAGATAGGTTGGAGGTGTGATGTACAGCATTATGTATATATTAGTTGTATTAACTTATTTATTTCCCCCTATTTTTGTGGTAACACTCAATATTGTACAATGAATATGACTTAGAATATGAAATTAGAGTGCATGTATATTTGACATCACTTGGCACTCTCTCCTATAGGCCATATCAAACATATACAGGTACGTTGTTATAGTTGTAGGATTTTGTTGTACATCTTAGCAAAAGGAAACTTCTCGATCCGATATGGATCTATTGGACGTATTGTTATTGAATACGGTTCAACTATGTATACACATTTTTCCAACATGGTTCTTCGGCTGTCCCTATAGGAGAACCATTTGAAGAAACCCTTTTGTTTCCAGGTAGAACCTTTTGGGGTTCCATATAGAAGCCTTTCCACATACGGTTCTACATTGAACCCAAAATGGTGCTTCTATGGGGACGGCGGAAGAACCGTTTTGGAACCCGTTTTCCAAGAGTGTATAGCACTGTTTTTCAAACTGTTAAATTAGATTTAATTTTCAAACCATTGTTTTAAACCATTCTAACCACTCAAAAAAGATTTACAAAATGCTGCTACAGTAAAATGAGGTAAAATCTTATGACATAGCAGTTGAAAATGGTTTGCGTAGCTACAGTATCTTACCTAGAAATAGTGTCAATTATTGCATCAACATTGTATTATTAAGGTTTTGTAAGCACATTATAACCTATACTAGCCTATGCAACTTGCAAAAATGTATTTGATTTATCCATCAGACGTGTTAAAGCAGAATCCGTATTGATGTCATTGAGTGAGTAAGAGCCTGGCACAACATAAATCACATTAAAGGTATGACGTAAAAGAGCAAAGTAAGTATTTCAAATAGGTTCCCTTGAATAACACTCTTGAGTTTTTCCTTCAGGCTTGAAGTTAATCATATTTACACTGTGCACAGTCTTCAGTCTATCATGAAAATGGGTTTGGAAAAACTTGTGGTTGTTTATACGGTATCCTTAGACTTCTGGCTATAAAATATATGTATATATCATGTTTTATATCAAATAAGTTATGCTGAAAGGCACTTCCTCTATGCCAAAGTCTCCCATTGCTACATTCTGTTGAATACATATTTCCAGAGTATTCACTGAAAAAACATGAGGACTGGCCTGCTATATTCTCAGACCCTTGAAATGTCATAGTTCAATAACAGTAGGAATATATGACAATTAGGCAAAAGTTGTGCAGTAGCTCTCTTAAAAGTACTTTTTGGCCAGTATATATTTTCATATTTTACATATTCAATACATAATGGATGAAACATCCCTAACATGCTGACTAGACCGGCCACGTTGCGTGCGCGAGTGTTACAAAATAAATGTACACATCATGTACACGTTATTCAATCATTTCATCCAAACTGCTTGCATGTGTCAACGAGCGTCTGCGTAGCCAGATGCTAAAATAGAACTTGGTTCCATTTGAGACGCTTGACGCGCTACAATTCCTGCCTCTCCCATCTACTCTTTTGTTTTCACGACCATACTTACCCACATGGGTGATTGAAAAATTAACAAGGAGAGATTAATCAAAGAAAACGGACAAAAAAATAATTTTAACTGTGGATTAATTTTCGGAGTAGAGAACACACAATTTTGTATGACTCAAAATGGGACAAAATTCTACAAAGATCCAGCAAAAAAATAGGACCATTTGCATTTCAGATAAAATAGCAAGTCAATGTTAATCTCCCAGGACAAATTAGCTAGCAACAGCAAGCTAGCTAAATGTCCATGAATGTTTCATGTGTGTTTCAACTTGTCCCCAAATTAATATAGATAGTTCTCAGTTGGTTTTGGTATTTTAACCTGCGTGTCATGAATGCATATGGCGGAGATAAACAAAATCAAAATGCGCACGATGGCTCACGTGGATGCATGCTTTGGGCAGGTTTGGGAGGTGTGAGAAAATACATAAGGTGTGAGAAAATACATTGTTTGCCCAATTGTGGTTATATCACTGTTATTTTTGTATTATTATTGATGTTATATTATTATTGTCATGTTGTTATGCTTCATAGTAAATTGAGTAATATATGTTTGGGAAAAATACAGGTTACTGTATTGTTAGTGTTGTTTACATATTATTAAATGATCTTTTTGAAAATGTTGCTTCCAAATACTTTCAATTTATTATTAACTAAACCAAAACATATTAAAAAGTAAACAGACAATTTACATCCCTTAAAAGATTTTCAGTTTAAACGTGAAAATAACAATTTTCCCCACCCCCAAAGGCTTAAAGCACCAATCCCACCTTAAAGAAACTCCATTGACAAACACTCTCTTTTGTCCTCCAGCTGCAGGCCTTCAAGTCTTTCAAATCCAAGTTGTCTTCGTGTATTAGTGTTTGGAATTCTATGGATGTTTTATGCACTGTTGCCGGACTACCGTCTGAGATTTATAAATGTTTGACAAGTATGATATAAACATAGGGGTCCACCCAGGGAGCCTGTACATCTGCTGCGTAGTGACAGACTGCTAGTGTTTAGTTGTTTTGTGAGCTTCAGCAGAGCTCTCTCCTGACTCCTGACAGGGAGGATTACAACATCATATTGTTTCTGTGTGTGGTGATCTGTAGTCACTAGGCACCAAAGAGGCATCCCTCCTATTTTGGAGAATATAGAATAAATGTATGGTTTAGACCATACAGTGACCAAATGTTTTACTGCTACATTATTGTTTAATGTATAGTAGTGTATAGTATGTATAGTATGTATAGTATAGTATAGTATAGTATAGTATAGTATAGTATACTATATATATATATATATATATATAGTATAGTATGTATAGTTAATGTATAGTATGTATAGTATATCAGTAGCGTCAGGGTTTGAATTGCGGTGGTGTGATCACAATGGTTGTTATGCTGTTTTCGTCTTTGCTAGCACTTAATCATGAGCCCCGCCAAGCAGCTGTTGGTAAAGCACCGTTGTGCATGGGGTTTCCATAGAGAAGTGACCTTTCAAATCAACTAGCTAGGAAATCCACGCTATTAGAACGACAACTGCCAAGAGGGAGAATATTTAAATGGATTCAGTTTTCTCTGTGACACACAAACACTTTGGAGACACAATTCAGTTCAAGACAGTTCTACTTACTTTTCTGACCACTGACATTGCCTCCTATCGTTCGAGATAAAAAGAGAAGCAATGATATTTGCCATAGTTGCTATTCCAGCTCCCACTTGGCTCAAATGGGATGAAGAACAGATAGTTAACCATTGAGGAAATGACCCCTAATAACCACCAACACACCAAGAGCAGGATTCAGTCAAACTAATTGTTTATCCAACATACATAAACAGTAGGGGTGCGTGGGTAAAATCACTGAGGAAGCCAGGCCAGAAAAAAAGCCATATTACAACCTATTTGTTGTGATAATTGCGTTGTTTGCTCTATAACCTGTTATGCCTTGCCAGAATAAATACAACTACACCTTTGTTTCCTCACAAAACCGGAGAGCAACAGTCGTCCTGTGAAGTCCACAAAGCATACGAACAGTTACATCACCTACAGCATAGTCAAGCAAGTTAATGTTTCCGACATGTTCGGACTGCTAAATAACTGATAATTTAGAACCACGGAGAGTTACCACAATATAGAACATGCTTTTAGTTTTAGTTTTCCTAGGCTACCTGGCTAAAATGCTTGCTCACTAGCCTGACTTCCTTTCATGGGCAATGATGAGCCAGTTAGTTAATTAACGTTAGCCTACTACATCTAGCAGCATATTGAACTACCATCCTCTCAGGCCATGGGCACAATATGAATTAATGGTTGGATCAGAATCGATGTTATAATCATTGGCCAGTATGGATAATTAAGTCCAAATCCATGTCTCCATCCATGGCTAATTTCACAGTTGAGCTCACTCAGTTTAGCTCAATGTTGATAGGCTTTTATTTCTTTTATGTTTTTATCAACAGAGGCCAAATGCTCTCTGGCTTCCTTTGCATTCAATTCTACGGGCTGCAACAATGTCATACTCTTTTTGACCAGACAGCATCAGATAGACGGGCTACACATACAGAGACAGAGAGGCACTGTTTTGCTTGCTCAGATGCTTTCTCCGGTGAGATACATTCAGTCTCTTGCGAATTGAATCAAAATTATGAAACACAGAGAGACGAAAGATACATTATTTTAAATAGGGTTTTTTTGTTCATTTTTGGGGGAAGCCTGGGTTCCCTTGGCATCCACGAATACACGCCACTGTACCTAAAGTACATTTTTTCGTTTATGGAGTAGCCTAGCAACAGGGAGCCTAGCGGTTAGAGAGGCGAGCAAGCAACCGGAGGGTTGCAAGATTGAATCCCGGGTCTGATGGGAACAATCTGTCGGGAAGTGAGCTGGCAAACGGAGGGTTGCTGGTATCAAATCATAGATGCCATTGCATGCCGTTGTGCCCTTGAGCAAGGCACTTAAAACCAAACAAAAACTTCTCCACGTGGCGCCATAGTAGGGCAGCCCCCTGCGCCAACCTTTCCAACCTGAGTGTTTATGTGTGTCTTTCTTCCATTGGATCTTGGGTGTACAAATAAGGTAATATTGTGTACAAATAAAGTGATATTGTGTACAACTAAAGTGATATTGTGTATGAATAAGGTGATCTTGTGTACAAATAAAGTGATCTTGTGTACAAATAAAGTGATCTTGTGTATGAATAGGTTGATCTTTTGTACAAATAAAGTGATCTTAAACTACTTCTCACACACATTTTATTCTGAAAGCTGGAAGCACCTACCTGTGAAATGAGCAGGCTTAAGTCGAATCAGAAAAAGGTTCTATCAACAGGAGCATGCGCTGTCCTAACTAATGCAATATCTCATTTAGGAAATGAGAGCAGGGACCTGGGATGAATAGCTCTTGCATTCACCCCATGTCTAACAAATCAGTCCAAGTAGGGCTTCCTGAAGTCCTTTGGTTGCCCAGGGATGTTCAGTACACTTGGAAAGGTAGATAACCAAAGGGATTAGGTTAAAGATTAATATTTATTTACACAACCGTATTGACCTTCACCAAACACAGGACATGTATTCAGCTATACTTTTTCTTCCCTCAGTCACCCCTTTTTATACCTTTTTTCTCAAATGGCAGAACATTGAGTGACTATATTTCACTCAATTTAAAGCAGTGACCAGTCTGCCCAGATGTTATGTGCGCTCCATCGAAAAGTGTTGATGTTCAATGAATAGAAGAGGCCACCTGCTAACTTAACTCTTGGCGTGGAGGATGATTTGCATTCCTGTGGCCTGTTGCCTGGCATGATTACTTCTAGCACTTACAATCCCATCTACTGTTTAATATCATGGATTCTTTCCAATCCAGCTACATTTCTCCCTCTCTATAGCGTACGGGGCTAGCATGAATAAACTCCTACTTTCAGGAACTCTCAGCAAGTATAGAGGCCTCTTAGCGTAAACCCCCTGACCACATGAAAGGAGTTGCAATACTGAGGGCAGATTGATACACTGCCTCCTTCCCCTTGGGAGGGCCTCCTGCTGAATTACAGCCTACAGTGAGTCAGAGGTGCACTGAATCCCATCACATCAACAGCCCCTTACTTCTGAGGCACACCACAAAATGGCTGCTCTGAAAACAGCAGTAAAACAACCTATGACAATCCTCTAAAGTTTGTGTAGAGTGTTTTTCTTTCTTTCTCTCTTTTTTTCTTTCTTTCTCTCTTTCTTTCATTCTTTATGTCTTTCTTTGCTTGAGTGTTACTAGTTTTGTACCTTGAACATATGTATGTTTTTATTTTATCAAGTACTATTATGAATCAATCTTCATATTCCTATGGTTTCATGGTCATTCTTAACCCAGATCAGGGAAGGGCAACTTTAATGAGGGTGGGGGCACCAAAAAACCTGAATTCATCACGAGGGCCCAAGTTTCAAGTTTCAGTATCAATGTCATGTGCACAAGTACAGTGAAATGCCTTTCTTGCAAGCTTCAATTCCAACAATGCAGTAATCAATATCAATGTAGCACTAAAAATAACATAAGGTAGCACAAAAACACAAAATAAATAAAAAATAAGAAATAAGAAGAACACGAGAAAGTAAGAAGCTATATACAGGGTCAGGCTTCAGGATATATGATAAACAGAGTAGTTGTTCGCAGGTCTGTGTACCCACATCCATACCCCCACCCCCCAGGTTTTTATATGATATGTGAGTCAAAAAGAAATCTATGGGGGCCCCCCGGCCGGTAATTCGACCATGATAAGAAGTTTAGCTAGCCGCTAAACTAACTTAGCAATCTAAGACATGTTAGCTGACATGGGCTGATCAGTAGTCATTCTCAGTAGCCAGGTTTCCATCCAATTGTCAACAGATTTTCATGCAAATATTCTACAATCCGCTTTAAAGAAAATATGCGCTTTTCCCCAACAGTGGTGTATTTACACCAAACTGACTTGTTGCAGATAAAAATTAGTGCAGCATTTTGAACTCTACCGATAGTTTTGTCACTAAAACTGTTGCGTTAAATAGCAAATGTGCTACTCTGGTCTTGTCACGTGCTCTCTAGCCAACAGCTCACAGATACAGCATTGATAGGCTTTGCGGATAGGCTAGTCTACATGATTCAATTATTATGGAAAAGAGTGAGAATATTTGTATCGGTCAAATGGCAGTCAAGAATCGATCATCATGTCACCACAATAAGACCCTCAATATTGTTTTGAAAGGAGCATCAATATTATCGTGCACTTTCACAACACTGTGAAGCTCATCATCACTTGTTTCATCTGTAGCCTAATAACCTGTATGGTTTCCTGAGTCGTAGTGGGAGGACTACACACCATGTCATCACGTGACTCCAAGTTTACATCGATATGATGGTTGCTATGTCATGGCAGCCTTCCCTCTCTTCACTAAAAGAGGGGGTGAAACAGGGATCGGACCAACACGCAGCGTAGCCAGTGCTCAACATGTTTAATTAAACAAAAACCAGTGAACACTTACAACGAACAAAAAATAACAAAGTGTGGCAAACCGAAACAGTCCTATCTGGTGCAGACCACATACACAGAGACAGGAAACAACCACCCACAATCCCCAACACAAAACAAGCCACCTATATATGATTCTCAATCAGGGACAATGATTGACAGCTGTCTCTGATTGAGAACCATATTAGGCTGGACACAGAAAAAAAAAAAACTAGACACACCACATAGAATTCCCACCCAGCTCACGTCCTGACCAACACTAAACAAGCAAAACACATAAGAACTATGGTCAGGACGTGACATGCTATATCAATATTTGCGCATAAAGGCGGTTCTACTGCCATTTCTCGCATAATACATAGATCCCACCATGTCGAACAAACAAATGATCTGTCAGCATTTATAAAACTGTACCGAAACTTCCTGTTTCCATCACAGCCGTATTTTTTGTATTTTTATACAGTATGACTGTGGATGGAAACGTGGTTACAGACAGTTTTTGAATGATTCTTTATTTATTGAGAGAAAACTCCTTGAGACCATGGTCTCTTTCCCAAGGGTGCCCTCATCACAACAATACTAAAACCAATACAACTTCAAATAAAACAGGAATCAACACGACACACAAAATGTATGAAAAACAGTCACAGTCCTCAGCTACTAGGTCCTCAATTGACACCCTAAACTGTCCGAGCGACACCAGAACATCTAACTGTAATGACTTCTGGAAATTGTTCCAGCGGTGAGGCGCATTAAAACTGAAAGCGGATTTTCCTCATTTGGTGGAGACCCGAGGAACCTCAAGAGTTTTTGATAAAGGATGCAGTGATGAGTATTAAAGCTCTCACCTGTGATAAAGTGAAGGGTGCTATGGAAGATGGCATCCAAAGATTTAAGAGTTGTGGTTGCTGCATTCTGGTAAATTGTGTCACCATAATCAAGAACTGCTAGGAAAGTGAACTATATGATCTGCTTCCTGCTGTTTAGGGAGAGGCAAGATCTATTTCTAAAAATGAAGCCCACTAAAATCTTAGCTTTTTAACTAACTCATTAGTATGTTTTTTTAAATCCTTGCCAAACCAAAAGCTCAGATATTTATAGAGACGAGAACCCGATCGATGGGAGAACCATTCAATTAATAAATATGTAGTCCATCTGAAACATTTTCTTGAGAATTAGAGAACAACATACATTTAGTCGTGGCCACATTAAGTGCACATTATTAATAAACCAGGGCTTTCTGTAAGGTAACAAGGTCATATTGCAGCTCTAACAACGCCTGGTCTACAGTTGGTGCAATGGCGTACATAACAGTATATATTCTTAATTAAATTCCTTACTTTAGATTTGTGTGTTTTGTGTGTATTGTTGTGAACTTGTTAGATATTACTTGTTAGATTTTACTGCACTATTGGAACTAGGAACACAAGCATTTCGCTACACACGCAATAACATCTGCTAAACATGTGTATGTGACCAAACAAATTTGATTTGAATATGGATGACTATTACAAGTTTTAACAGAGAGACCAATATTACTTATATAAATATTAAAGAGAACAGGTCCCAATACCAACCCCTGTGGTACACCTTTTGTAATATCCAGGAACCTAGACTTAGGTTCCGAAAACCAGTCAGTATCTGGTGTGACCACCATTTGCATCGTGCAGCGCAACACATCTCCTTCGCATAGAGTTGATCCAACTGTTAATTGTGGCCTGTGGAATGTCGTCCCACTCCTCTTCAATGGCTGTGTGAAGTTGCTGGATATTGGTGGGTACTGGAACACGTCGTACATGTCAATCCAGAGCATCGTACACGTTGATCCAGAGCATTCCAATCAATCAATCAAGTTTATTTTATGTAGCCCTTCGTACATCAGCTAATATCTCGAAGTGCTGTACAGAAACCCAGCCTAAAACCCCAAACAGCAAGCAATGCAGGTGTAGAAGCACGGTGGCTAGGAAAAACTCCCTTGAAAGGCCAAAACCTAGGAAGAAACCTAGAGAGGAACCAGGCTATGAGGGGTGGCCAGTCCTCTTCTGGCTGTGCCGGGTGGAGATTATAACAGAACATGGCAAAGATGTTCAAAATGTTCATAAATGACAAGCATGGTCAAATAATAATCAGGAATAAATGTCAGTTGGCTTTTCATAGCCGATAATTAAGAGTTGAAAACAGCAGGTCTGGGACAGGTAGGGGTTCCATAACCGCAGGCAGAACAGTTGAAACTGGGACAGCAGCAAGGCCAGGTGGACTGGGGACAGCAAGGAGTCATCATGCCCGGTAGTCCTGACGTATGGTCCTAGGGCTCAGTTCCTCCGAGAGAGAGAAAGAAAGAGAGAAGGAGAGAATTAGAGAGAGCCAAGATGTTCAAAATGTTCATAAATGACAAGCATGGTCAAATAATAATCAGGAATAAATGTCAGTTGGCTTTTCATAGCCGATCATTAAGAGTTGAAAACAGCAGGTCTGGGACAGGTAGGGGTTCCATAACTGCATTCCAAACATGCTCAATGACTGAAATGTCTGGTGGGTATGCAGGCCATGGAAGAACTGGGACATTTTCAGCTTCCAGGAATTGTGTACAGATCCTTGCGACATGGGGCCATGCATTACCGTGATGAAACATGAAGTGATGGCGGCAGATGAATGGAACGACAATGGGCCTCAGGATCTCATCACGGTATCAAATTACCATTGAAAAAATGCAATTGTGTTCACTCTCTGTAGCTTACGCCTGTCCATACCATAACCCCACCGCCATCATGGGGCACTCTGTTCACAATATTGACATCAGCAAACCACTCGCCCACACAAAACCATACACGTGGTCTGCGGTTGTGAAACCGGGTGGACGTACTGCAAAATTCTATAAAACGAAGTTGGAGGCGGCTTATGGTATAGAAATGAACATTCAATTCTCTGGCAACAGCTCTGGTGGACATTCCTGCAGTCAGCATGCCAATTGCACGCTCCCTCAAAACTTGAGACATCTGTGGCATTGTGTTGTGTGACATAACTGTGCAATTTAGAGTGTCCTTTTATTGTCCCCGGCACAAGGTGCACCTGTGTAATGATCATGATGTTTCATCAGCTTCTTGATATGCCACACCTGCCAGGGGGATGGATTATCTTAGCAGAGGAGAAATTATCACTAACAGGGCTGTAAACACATTTGAGAGAAATATGCTTTTTGTGCATATGGAACATTTCTGGGAGCTTTTATTTCAGCTCATGAAACATGGGACCAACACTTTACATGTTGCATTTATATTTTTGTTTAGTGTATTTTTGTTCAGTGGATATTAAAGTGTCTTCAAAAGGGGCCTGCCCAGATGCACATCCCTGACCTAGATTCTCCTCATTTAGCATGCCTTTTGAAACAACTCAGCCCATGGATAGCAGAATATATTTCAGTTTAATATTATAAATGATTCTGTAATCTTATTCGTGATTTTGAAGATGTCAATCAGCTCCAATCAGCTCCTCCTTTATTTAATATCTTGTTAGCCACTGCACAGGAGCAACCCTGCACTGCACACTGAGTTCTGATGAAATGTCAGTTTTGTGTTTCAGTGCTCTCAGCAGGGTTACAGTGTTGATCTAACGATGCCTCACTCCTGATAAGCTAAACACCTCCTTCGCCCACTTTGAGGAAAACAACATCAAGTCGCCGACGTGGGCCCCCTCCGCTCATGAGGACTGTGTGCTCTTGTTCTCTGTGGCCGACGTGAGTAAATCATTTAAGCGTGTTAACCCTCGCAGGGCTACCGGCCCAGACGGCATTCCAAACCGATTCCTCAGAGCATGTGCAGACCAGCTGGCTGGAGTGTTTACAGATATATTCAATCTCTCCATATCCCTGTCCGTTGTCCCCCACACTTCCTTCAAAATGTTCACCATTATTCCTGGACCTAAAATAGCAAAGGTAACTGTACTAAATGACTATCGCCCCATAGCACTCACTTCTGTATTCTTGAAGTGCATTGAGAGGTTAGTTAAGGACCATACGACCTCTACCTTACCCGACAACTTAGACCCCCAACACATCCACGAACGACACAATCGTCATTGCAAGGCACACTGCCCATCCCACAGAATGCTGTTCCTCGACTTTAACACCATAGTGCTCTCAAAGCTCATCACTAAGCTCAGGGCCCTGGGTCAGTGGTGAAGGTAGGCAACAACACCTCCGCCACGCTGATCCTCAACATGGGGGACCCACAGGGGTGCGTGCTCCTCCCCCGCCTGTACTTCCTGTTCAACCATGACTGTGAAGCAACGCACATCTCCAACTCAATCATCAAGTTTGCTGACGACACAACAGTAGTAGGCCTGATTACCAACAATGACGAAACAGTATAAAGTACAGGGAGGAGGTGAAAGCCCTTGAGGAATGGTGCCAGGAAAATAAACTCTCCCTCAACATCAACAAAATGAAGGAGCTGATAGTGGACCACATGAGATGACAAAGAGAGCACATCCTCATCCACATCGACGGGGCCACAATTTAGAGGGTTAAAACCTTCCAGTTCGTCAGCAACAGCGCCTCTTCAACTGTAATTGCACCGGAAGAAATGGCAGCAGTTTTACGGGCACCCAAACAATTGTGCTATTATTTGTTTTCTTTCGCGTTATTTGTAATCTATTTTGTACATAATGTTTCTGCAACCGTATCTTACGGCAAAAAAGAGCTTCTGATATCAGGACAGCGATCACTCACCTCGGATTAGACAAAGATTTTTTCTTCAACAAGCAAGACACACAAGACATTCTCCAAATACCCGACAGGGCCAACATCCCCGTTTTCTGCAAGAGGAAACAGCGAAGTACAGAGGACAAAGAGTCAGATACCTGGTCAGGACCTGGAGAAGGCGAGTGGGAAAGCTGCCGTTACCGTCAATACTACTCGTCAACGTGCAATCATTGGACTATAAACTAGACGAGGTACGATCACGAATATCCTACCAACGGGACATCAAAAACTGTAATATCCTATGTTTCACGGAATCGTGGCTGAATGGCGACATGGATATTCAGCTAGCGGGATACACGCTTCACCGGCAAGAGAGAACAGCACACTCCGGTAAACACACTCAGCACACTCCGGTAAGACGAGGGGGGCGGGCTGTGCATATTTGTAAACAACAGCTAGTGCACGAAATCTAAGGAAGTCTCTAGATTTTGCTCGCCCGAAGTAGAGTATATTGTGATAAATTGCAGGCCACACTACTTGCCTAGAGAGTTTTCAGCTATACTTTTCGTGGCTGTTTATTTACCACCACAGACAGATGCGGGCACTAAGACCGCACTCAGTCAGCTGTATAAGGAAATAAGCAAACAGGAAACCACTCACCCAGAGGCGGCGCTCCTAGTGGCCGGAGACTTTAATGCAGGGAAACTTAAATCAGTTCTACCAAATTTCCATCAACATATTAAATGTGCAACCAGAGGGAAAAAAATTCTAGATCACCTGTACTCCACGCACAAAGCTCTCCCTCGCCCTCCATTTGGTAAATCCGATCACAACTCTATCCTCCTGATTCCTGCTTACAAGACAAAATTAAAGCAGGAAGCACCAGTGACACAGTGAAAAGTGGTCAGATGAAGCAGATGCTAAACTACAGGACTGTTTTGCTCACAGACTGGAACATGTTCCGGGATTCTTCCGATGGCATTGAGGAGTACACCACATCAGTCACTGGCTTTATCAATAAGTGCATCGAGGACGTTGTCCCCACAGTGACTGTACGTACATACACCAACCAGAAACCATGGATAACAGGCAACATTCGCACTGAGCTAAAGGGTAGAGCTGCCGCTTTCAAGGTGCGGGACTCTAACCCGGAAGCTTACAAGAAATCCTGCTATGCCCTGCGACGAACCATCAAACAGGTAAAGCATAAATACAGGGCTAAGATTGAATCATACTACACCGGCTCCGACGCTCGTCTTATGTGGCAGGGCTTGCAAACTATTACAGACTACAAAGGGAGGCACAGCCATGAGCTGCCCAGTGACACAAGCCTACCAGACGAGCTAAATCACTTCTATGCTCGCTTCAAGGCATGCATGAGAGCATCAGCTGTCTGGACGACTGTGTGATCACGCTCTCCGTAGCCGACGTTAGTAAGACCTTTAAACAGGTCAACATACACAAGGCTGCGGGGCCAGACGGATTACCAGGACGTGTGCTCCGGGTATGTGCTGACCAACTGACAGGTGTCGCCACTGACAAGCTAAGGATCCTGGGACTAAACAACTCCCTCTGCAACTGGATCCTGACTTCCTGACGGGCCGCCCCCAGGTGGTGAGGGTAGGTAGCAAAACATCTGCCACGCTGATCCTCAACACTGGAGCTCCCCAGGGGTGCGTGCTCAGTCCCCTCCTGTACTCCCTGTTCACCCACGACTGCATGGCCGGGCACGACTCCAACACCATCATTAAGTTTGCCGATGACACAACAGTGGTAGGCCTGATCACCGACAACGACGAGACAGCCTATAGGGAGGAAGTCAGAGACCTGGCCGGGTAATGCCAGAATAACAACCTATCCCTCAACGTAACCAAGACTGAGAGCATCCTGACTGGTTGCATCACTGCCTGGTACGGCAATTGCTCAGCCTCCGACCGCAAGGCACTACAGAGGGTAGTGCGTACGGCCCAGCACATCACTGGGGCTAAGCTGCCTGCCATCCAGGACCTCTACACCAGGCGGTGTCAGAGGAAGGCCCTAAAAATTGTCAAAGACCCCAGCCACCCCAGTCATAGACTGTTCTCTCTACTACCGCATGGCAAGCGGTACCGGAGTGCCAAGTCTAGGACAAAAAGGCTTCTCAACAGTTTTTACCCTCAAGCCATAAGACTCCTGAACAGGTAATCAAATGGCTACCCGGACTATTTGCATTGTGTGCTTTTTACGCTGCTGCTACTCTCTGTTAATCATATAGGCATAGTCGCTTTAACTATAAAGTTATATGTACATACTACCTCAATCAGCCTGACTAACCGGTGTCTGTATGTAGCCTCGCTACTTTTATAGCCTCGCTACTGTATATAACCTGTCTTTTTACTGTTGTTTTATTTCTTTACCTACCTATTGTTCACCTAATACCTTTTTGCACTATTGGTTAGAGCCTGTAAGTAAGCATTTCACTGTAAGGTCTACCGCTGTTGTATATGGTGCATGTGGCAAATAAACTTTGATTTGATTTGATTCAACCTCAGGAGGCTAAAGACATCCAGCTTGGCCCCTAAAACCATTACAAACTTCTACAGATGCACCATTGAGAGCATCCTGTCGGGTTGTATCAACCTCTGGTACGACAATTGCACAGTCTGCAAACACAGGGCTCTCCAGATGGTGTTGAGGGCAGCCCGGTGTCACAGGAAGTCCAAGAAGATCATCAAGGACCTCAGCCACCCGAAACAGGGCCTGGTCACCCTGCTATCATCTAGAAAGAGGAGAAGAAAACAGGTGCATCAAAGCTGGGAGGAGAGACTGATAAACAGTTTCTATCTCCAGGCCATTAGACTGTTAAACAGATGCTGGCCTTCTAGGCAGAGTTCCTCTGTCCAGTGTCTGTGTTCTTTCGCCCATCTTAATCTTTTATTTTTATTGGCCAGTCTGAGATATGGCTTTTTCTTTGCAACTCTGCATAGGCCAGCATCCCGGAGTCACCGCTTCACTGTTGACGTTGAGACTGGTGTTTTTGGGTACTATTTAATGAAGCTGCCAGTTGAGGACTAGTGAGGCGTCTGTTTTTCAAACTAGACCCTCTAATGTACTTGTCCTCTCGCTCAGTTGTGCACCGGGGCCTCCCATTACTCTTTCTATTTTGGTTAGACCCAGTTTGCGTTGTTCTGTGAAGGGACTAGTACACAGCATTGTACGAGATCTTCAGTTTCTTAGCAATTTCTCGCATGGATTAGCCTTCATTTCTCAGAACAAGAATAGACTGACGAGTTTCAGAAGAACGTCTATGTTTCTGGCCATTTTGAGCCTGTAATCGAACCCAAAAATGCTGATGCTTGAGATAATCAACCAGTCTAAAGAAGGACAGTTTTATTGCTTCTTTAATCAGGACAACAGTTTTCAGCTGTGCTAGCATAATTGCAAAAGGGTTTTCTAATGATCAATTAGCCTTTTAAAATGATGAACTTGGATTAGTCAACACAACGTGCCATTGGAACACAGGAACAATGGTTGCTGATAATGGGCCTCTGTACGCCTATATAGATATTCCATTAAAAATCAGCCGTTTCCAGCTACAATGGTCAATTACAACATTAACAATGTCAACCCTGTATTTCTGATCAATATGATGTTATTTTAATGGACAAGAAATGTGCTTTCTTTCAAAAACAAGGATAATTTCTAAGTGACCCCAAACTTTTGAATGGTAGCGTATATAGCGTATTCTTGTCATGGCTCATCCTACAGATGTTGGATCTTAATTTGACCCCTTTCGTCGCAGGAGGAAAATAATTCTGCAGCAGGAGGATTTGAGTGAATATTGAATATTTTAGGAACAACTGCCAGGGGGAAGATCTGAACGGTGTTTGTAGGCTATATTAGACTACAAGTCCACTGGCTGTCAGTTCAAGCAGCGTAGGCTACAATTGAAGTTGGAAGTTTAAATACACCTTAGCCAAATATATTTTAACTTTTTTTTCACAATTCCTGACATTTAATCCGAGTTAAAATTCCCTGTCTTAGGTCAGTTAGGATCACCACTTTATTTAAGAATGTGAAATGTCAGAATAATAGTTGAGAGAATGATTTATTTCAGCTTTTATTTCTTTCATCACATTCCCAGTGTGTCAGAAGTTTACATACACTCAATTAGTATTTTGTAGCATTGTCTTTAAATTATTTAACTTGGGTCAAACGTTTCGGGTAGCCTTCCACAAGCTTCCCAAATAAGTTGGTTTAAATTTCGTCCATTCCTCCTGACAGAGCTGGTGTAACTGAGTCAGGTTTGTAGGCCTCCTTGATCTCACACGCTTTTTCAGTTCTGCCCACAAATTTTCTATGGGATTGAGGTCAGGGCTTAGTGTTGGCCACTCCAATACCTTGACTTTGTTGTCCTTAAGCCATTTTGCCACAACTTTGGAAGTGTGCTTGGGGTCATTGTCCATTTGGAAGACCCATTTGCGACCAAGCTTTAACTTCCTGACTGATGTCTTGAGACGTTACTTCAATATATCCACATAATTTACCCTACCTGATGATGCCATCTATTTTGTGAAGTGCACCAGTGCCTCCTGCAGCAAAGCACCCCCACAACATGATGCTGCCACCCCCGTGCTTCACGGTTGGGATGGTGTTCTTCGGCTTGCAAGTCCCCCTTTTTCCTCCAAACATAACGATGGTCATTATGGCAAAACAGTTCTATTATTGATTCATCAGACGAGAGGACATTTCTCCAAAAAGTACAATCTTTGTCCCCCATGTGCAGTTGTGAACCGTAGTCTGGCTTTTTTTATGGTGGTTTTGGAGCAGTGGCTTCTTCCTTGCTGAGCGGCCTTTCAGGTTATGTCGATATAGGACTCGTTTTACAGTGGATATAGATACTTTAGTACCTGTTTCCTCCAGCATCTTCACAAGGTCCTTTGCTGTTGTTCTGGGATTGATTTGCACTTTTCACACCAAAGTACGTTAATCTCTAGGAGACCGAAAGCGTCTCCTTCCTGAGCGGTATGACGGCTGCGTCGTCCCATGGTGTTTATACTTGCGTACTATTGTTTGTACAGATGAACGTGGTACCTTCAGGCATTTGGAAATTGCTCCCAAGGATGAACCAGACTTTTTTTTCTGAGGTCTTGGCTGTTTTATTTTGATTTTCCCATGATGTCAAGCAAAGAGGCACTGAGCTTGAAGGTAGGCCTTGAAATACATCCACAGGTACACCTCCAATTGACTCAAATTATGTCAATTATTCCATCAGAAGCTTCTAAAGCCATCATTTTCTGGAATTTTCCAAGCTGTTTAAAGTCACAATCAACTTAGTGTATGTAAACGTCTGATCCACTGGAATTGTGATACAGTGAATTATAAGTGAAATAATCTGTCTGTAAACAATTGTTGGAAAAATTACTTGTGTCATGCACAAAGTAAATGTCTTTACCGACTTGCCAAAACTATAGTTTGTTTACAAGAAATTTGTAGAGTGGTTGAAAAACAAGTTTTAATGACTGTAACCTAAGTATATATAAACTTCAACTGTAGCCTCGTTATTGTTATTTTATTGTAAATTTTTTTACATTAGTTTATTTAGCCTGTATTTTCATACTCTGCATTGTTGGTCAAGGTCTTGTAAGTAAGAATTTCACGGTAAGGTTGTACCTGCTGTACCTGTTGTATTCGCCGCAAGTGACAGATGAAATCTGATTTGATTTGTTGAAATTATGTTTTGAGGGTGAGTGCAAATTAAATGGCTAGGTCGCTAACTACCTGTTTTTAGCTCTCCATATTATCTCTGCTTATTGGCTAACTAGGCACCTTGTCATTGGCTTAAATAGTGCCCAGATTAATCAGATGTGTGTGGCAATAGCTAACTAGTTATCACATTAAGTGCCAGTAGATATGCTGGGTAAACTAGCTAGCTAGCTGCAGTGTCAACCATGTAGCTAGCTAGCTAACGTTCAGCGCAGTGTGCGTGTAAATGTCCCTCTGTTTTTATGACCTAGGCCCATAAGCAAATATCTCATACAGTCAGTGTATCATATCAGTAAGCTTTTTGGTGCCATATATTACAAAGTTGTTTTTGTGTCTGTCTTATTTACAGCACAACCAAGGGGGAGGAGAATAGGCCAGCCAAGAAAATAAAATACTTCGTAAGTGGAAAGGAGAGGTTCGGAGGGTAAATCTGTTTTTGTCTAGAAGGAATAGTGCTTTTGGAACTTATGCAGCAGATTAAGATAATTAACGTAGCAGGTTAGGTGGAGTAGGTTAGGAAAAGGGTTACAGTTAGCTAAAATGTACCAAAAAATCTACTTTGGACGTCAAAATCCCATTCAGACATGACCAGTAAATCCTACCTTGGCTGGAAAAAGATGATTGAGTTGACTAGGGCAATTGATATTCTATTAGGCCTTTTGATTATCTGTTAGGCTACTTATATGATGCTGACCTGAATACCTACCTTGATGTTTAATTACACGTGGAAATGTGCCTGATTTGCATACTAGTAACCGGATTGATAGTGACATTTCTATATTCATGGTTATTTGACTTTTGTACGCTTGCCTGATCCTCCTTGATTTTTCATTTTGAGTGAAACATGGTGTAAATCTTTTTGGTAGGCATTCACCATCACATGTACTTGAAATTATATTGTGAAATTACATTTGACATTTTAGTCATTTAGCAGACGCTCTTATCCTTTACAGTAGCAATTAGAGTTAAGTGCCTTGCTCGAGGGTGTCACGCCCTGACCATAGTTTGCTTTGTATGGTTCTATGTTTTGTTTGGTCATCGTGTGATGTGAGTGGGCATTCTATGTTGTATGTCTAGTTTGTCTATTTCTATGTGTTTGGCCTGATATGGTTCTCAATCAGAGGCAGGTGTCAGATGTTGTCTCTGATTGGGAGCCATATTTAGGTAGCCTGTTTTGTCATTGTGGGTCGTGGGTGATTGTTTCCTGTGTCTTTGTCACCAGACAGGACTGTTTCGTTTTGTGTTATTCTCATTTATCGTTATTTTGTTGTTTTGCTCGAGTATTTCGGTTTTCATTCAAAGGAATATGAATACTCACCACGCTGCAGTTTGGTCCTCCTCTCTTTCTCCTAACGACGAGCGTTACAGAGGGCACATCGACAGATTTTTTTCCTAGTCAGCTTGGGGATTCAAACCAGCAACCTTTCGGTTACCAGATCAACCTCTTAACCTCAGGGCTGCTTGGCATTCTAATGCTATTGTAATTGTAAAATGATTCAAATGTCTCAGTTACCATTTACCTTTTTATGAAATTGTGCACAGCAGCTAGGTTTCGATCCAATTGGCGACAGATTTTCATGTGAATATTCTAGAATCCGCGTAAAGAAAATATGTGCCTTTTCCCATCAATGGTGTTTACACCAAATAGATATCAGCGCGTGGTGACATAATCCACACAAAATGTACTTTTTCGCTTACATTTTCATGTACCGAATAAAAATCTAAAGTTCAATGTGTGTCCATCGCATTTTCCACCCAATGGATAGTTTTGTCACAAAAACTGTTGCAGTAAATAGCAAATGTGTCTACTCTGGTCTTGGCACGTGTGCTCTAGCCGACAGCTTGTAGATACAATACGGACGGGTAAGCTGGTCTATATAATGAGTTTATCATGGACAAGAGCAAAAATATTTGTATTTGTCAAACAGCAGTCAAGCATTTGTCAAACATCATGTCACCAGAATAAGACCCTCGATATTGTTTTGAAAGGAACATCAAGATCACCGTGACCTTCACCACTCTGTGAAGTTCATCGTAACTTATTTCATCTGTAGCCTAGTAAACTGCATGGTTTCCCTAGTCGTAGTGAGAGGACCACACCATATCATTGCGTGACTCCGTTTATTTCCATCTGATGGTTATTATATAATTTTTTTAGCTGTGCTGGAGGACATCTGCAAGATGGTGCTGGCTGGCAGGCTTAAATTAAACAATGAATGTCAAATCACTTGCACTAAACTGTCCTTTTTATTTGCTGTCACAGTTTACAATAAGGTGTCAAAATTACCAAACTAAATGTGTGACTAGTACTTAGGTATTTTTCGGTTTGTAAACAAATTAAACACTGTATAGCCTCAAAACATGGTTAAAACTATAATTGTGATATCATGGATGGTCAGCCCTTGCATCAATAGCTCTGTCTATGAATTTGAATGGTTACATTTCTCCAGCCCCATTCCTCAGCTTTATACCGAAACAGGGGCTGAGAGAGCACTTTGTTATTGTTTCTACTGCTGATAGCCGCTTTAAGTACAGATTTTCAGTACCATACATTCCTCTAAAAATTATACACAGCCTAACTATAAAACATGGGCGAGCGTCCACACTGGAGGAAAGTTTACCACTCTACAGTAGGTTTACATCTGTCAATCAACTGATGGCCCAAATCAGCTCAGGGAAACACAAACAGTAGCTTATTAATGGTTTTCACAACTTTCAATTTGTGACAATGGCTTGGCAAAATGTAGCCTATTGGAATATAATCAAATAACAAGGGGCCTATTGCAACCATCGATGGCACAAGATTAACGCCAGCTGATGTCTCCTTAAACCATCAATATGCGCTAAATTCACCCACGCGGCCGATCTCAATTGCAACCATTAATGGTCACCTCATTACCACACCCTAAAAGATGATGTCAGTGTTACCTTATACCACGTTCATATGCTACTCGGGAACTCTGACATTTCCGATTTCCTGTTTGGTTGGGCTGCGGTACGTGTATAAATAATATCAGTTAACATGTCGGAAATTTCAGAGTGCAAGTGAATGCAGCATTAGTCCGAGATCTGTTGGCTATACAATGACGAGTTGCTCATGTCTCCGCACTAACAATGGGAGTCGTCCCAAAGGCAAGAAGGCAGGGGACAAGCTTAGGTCTGCATATTAAACAACTGTTATCAAATGTCTCAACATGTATAATATCCACTCTATAGAAGGTGGAACGTGTTACAAAGAATAATAAGGGGGAAAGAGGATAACAACACCTCGAGGGGTTTATGAAAGTAATTTAGAGGTTTCCTCATGAAACAAATCAAATATCCTTAACCCTAAAAGCGGCAACATAGGCTATTTAGACCCCTAAAAGCACCAACAGGGGGAATTTCTGACCCTAAATGGGAAATTATGGCAAAAATACACATTATTGTATTTATCTTTTCCAACAAAAGAAATGGTTTTTAAATTCCACATTGCAGAATAATAGTGAAGACATCAACACTATGAAATAACACATATGGAATCATGTAGTAATCAAAAAAGTGTTAAACAAATCTAAATATATTTCACATTTTAGATTCTTCAAAGTAGCCACCCTTTGCCTTGATGACAGCTTTGCACATTCTTGTCATTATTTTGCTTTTCTAACAGTCTTGAAGGAGTTCCCACACATGCTGAGCACTTGTTGGCTGCTTTTCCTTCACTCTGCGGTCCAACTCATCCCAAACCATCTCAATTGGCAAGGTCATCTGATGCAGCACTTCACCACTCTCCTTCTTGGTCAAATAGCCCTTACACAGCCTGGAGGTGTGTTGGTTCATTATCATGTTGAAAAACAAATGATTGTCCCACTAAGTGCAAACCAGATGGGATGCCGCATCGCTGCAGAATGCTGTGGTAGCCATGCTGGTTAAGTGTGCCTTGAATTCTAAATACATCACAGACAGTGTCACCAGCAAAGCACCCCCCCACCATCACACCTCCTCCTTCATTGTGGGAACTAAACATGCAGCGATCATCCGTTCACCTGCTCTGCATCTCACAAAGACACAGCGGTTGGAACCAAAAATCTCAAATTTGGACTCATAAGACCAAAGGACATATTTCTACTGGTCTAATGTCCATTGCTCATGTTTCTTGGCCCAAGCATGTCTCTTCTTATTATTGGTGTCCTTTAGTAGTGGTTTCTTTGCAGCATTTCGACTATGAAGGTCTGATTCACAGTCTCCTCTGAACAGTTGATGTTTAGATGTATCTGTTACCTCAACTCTGTGAAGCATTTATTTGGGTTGTAATTTCTGAGGCTGGTAACTCTAATGAACTTATCCTCTGTATCAGAAGTAACTCTGGGTCTTCCTTTCCTGTGGCGGCCGTCATGAGAGCCAGTTTCATCACAGCGCTTGATGGTTTTTGCAACTGCACTTGAAGAAACTTTCAAAATTCTTGAAATGTTCGCATTGACTGACCTTCATGTCTTAAAGTAATGATGGACTGTCATTTCTCTTTGCTTATTTGAGCTGTTCTTGCCATAATATGGACTTGGTCTTTCACCAAATAAGGCGATCTTCTGTATACCACCTCTACCTTGTCCCAACACAACGGATTGGCTCAAACGCATTAAGAAGGAAAGAAATTCCACACATTTATTTTGGTTACTACGTGAATCCGTACAGTATGCGTTATTTCATAGCTTGGATGTCTTCACTATTATTCAACAATGTAGAAATCAGTCAAAATAAAGATAACCCCTGGAGCGAGTAGGTGTGTCCAAACTTTTGACTGGTGCTGAACGTGATATGGGCACTGGTGCCATCAGACTTTTAGCTCTACATTTGGAATGCTATGTGCTATCAATCCAGTTCCAGTAGCAGGTTAATCAGGTTTCCAACCTTTTTATGCGAGTAAAGTACATGTCGGATAAAACATGTCACGCAATGCCTGATGAAAACAGCAAATTTGTCTGTAAAATGTTAAGAATGTCGACGAACAAAATATGGTAGACAAGGTGAGATTTGGTCGGTAAAATGTATTAATGTGAGAAATGGTGGTGGAAACACTTTTATGTGCAAATATAGATATACAGTTGAAGTCGGAAGTTTACATACACTTAGGTTGGAGTTATTAAAACTCGCTTTTCAACCACTTCACAAATTTCTTGTCAACAAACTATAGTTTTGGCAAGTCGGTTAGGACATCTACTTTGTGCATGACACAAGTAATTTTTCCAGCCATTGCTTCCAGACAGATTATTTCAATTATAATTCACTGTATCACAATTCCAGTGGGTCAGACGTTTACATACACTAAGTTGACTGTGACTTTAAACAGCTTGGAAAATTCCAGAAAATGATGTCATGGCTTTAGAATCTTCTGATAGGCTAATTGACATCATTTGAGTCAATTGGAGGTGTACCTGTGGATGTATTTCAATGCCTACCTTCAAACTCAGTGCCTCTTTGCTTGACATCAAAATCTAAAGAAATCAGCCAAGACCTCAGAAAACAATTGTAGACCTCCACAAGTATTTTTTTTCTATTGTGTTATTGACTGTACGCTTGTTTATTCCATGTGTAACTTTGTGTTGCACTGCTTTGCTTTATCTTGGCAGGTCGCAGTTGTAAATTAGAACTTGTTCTCAACTAGCTTACCTGGTTAAATAAAGGTGAAATATAAAACTATAAAAAATAAAAAAGTCTGGTTCATCCTTGGGAGCAATTTCCATATGCCTGAAGGTACCACGTTCATCTGTACAAACAATAGTACGCAAGTATGAACACCATGGAACCATGCAGCCATCATACCGCTCAGGAAGGAGATGCGTTCTGTATCCTAGAGATGAACGTACCTTGGTGCAAAAAAGTGCAAACCAATCCCAGAACAACAGCAAAGGACCTTGTGAAGATACTGGTGGAAACAGGTACAAAATTATCTATATCCACAGTAAAATGAGTCCTATATCGACATAACCTGAAAGGCCGCTCAGTAAGGAAGAAGGCACTACTCCAAAACTGCCATAAAAAGAGCCAGACTACGGTTTGCAACTGTACATGGGCACAAAGATTGTACTTTTTGGAGAAATGTCCCCTTGTCTGATGAAACAAAAATAGAACTGTTTGGCCATAACAACCATCGTTATGTTTGGAGGGGAGGCTTGCAAGCCGAAGAACACCATCCCAACCATGAAGCACGGGGGTGGCAGCATCATGTTGTGGGGGTGCTTTGCTGCAGGAGGGACTGGTGCACTTCACAAAATAAATTGCATCATGAGGTAGGAAAATTATGTGGATACATTGAAGCAACATCTCAAGACATCAGTCAGGAAATTAAAGCTTTGTCGCAAATGGGTCTTCCAAATGAACAATGACCCCAAGCATACTTCCAAAGTTGTGGCAAAATGGCTTAAGGACAACAAAGTCAAGGTATTGGAGTGGCCATCACTAAGCCCTGATATCAATCATGTAGAAAATTTGTGGGCAGAACTGAAAAAGCGTGTGAGATCAAGGAAGCCTACAAACCTGACTCAGTTACACCAGCTCTGTCAGGAGGAATGGGCCAAAATTCACCCAATTTATTGTGGAAAGCTTGTGGAAGGCTACCCAACACGTTTGACCCAAGTTAAACAATTTAAAGGCAATGCTAACAAATAGTAATTGAGTGTATGTAAACTTCTGACCCACTGGGTATGTGATGAAAGAAATAAAAGCTGAAATAAATCATTCTCTCTGCTATTATTCTGACATTTCACATTCTTAAAATAAAGTGCTGATCCTAACTGACCTAAAACAGGGATTTTTTCTAGGATTAAATTTCAGGAATTGTGAAAAACTGAGTTTAAATGTATTTGGCTAAGGTGTATGTAAACTTCTGACTTCATCTTTAGTAACCATCATATCGAAGTTAACTTGGAGTCACGAGATGACATGTTGTGTAGTTCTCCCCAGGGTTGGGGAGTAATGGATTACGAGTAATCACAAGTAATTACACAAGTAATTAACGAATTACAAGTAATCCGTTACACGTAAGAGATTACAAAAAACGGTAACTGTAACCGGTTACGTTACAAGGAAAAATATTGTTATCAGATTACAGATACTTTTGGAAAACTAGATGATTACATCGAAGATTACTTTTAAATTGAGAAAAGGTGTTTGCGAAAAGAAAATCTTTAACAGTTCTCTGTTTTCTCAATGACATTCAAATCAGCATTGAAAAAAGGCACAAGTTTAAGTTTGTTCCACCTGACCGAGTCTGACCCCAAGTCAGAGACCACTATGATGACACACCAAATGTGTTTGATGGATCACGAGAAAAGAGCAGGAATAGGCTTTTGTAGGCTACAGTCCAAACTATGTCTTCCAATGGTGCGACTGCTGTCGGCATCCAAAGATTATCCAACTTGAATAAACGCTTGGAGGTAAAGGATGACAGCAGTGGTGTTGTCTACGGCGATACGAATATCACTTATTATTGATATCTACATAGCGCGTTGATGTGAATTACACTGCTGCTCTCTCATTTAGCTATTTGAGCCTTACGGATTGTGGTTGTTGTGGATGGCTGTTCACAAATCTAAATGTGTATTTGAACCCAATATTGAATTCAAGAAATTTAAGCTGTCTATCAATCTTTTTTTTTTTTAACCAGTGGACAGCCAGTGAAAAGTGTGCTCTTGCAACAGCTTCATAGTGCGGATCCCAGCCTATGGAATAAAAGTGGGGCTTTTATTGCTCAGTCTAATTCATGCTGATAAAAAAATGCATCCATAGGCCTAATGGACACATGCTCAAACTAGCACACTTTTGATAGACTTAGAGGGGCAATCTGTAGTTGTTACATCCATTTTTGGACTTATAAATTATGTATATTAATGTAAAGATATCATTTAATTGTCACCCCCTGACCTTAGAGCGCCTTTTTATTTCTCTATTTGGTTAGGTCGGGGTGTGATTTGGGTGGGCATTCTAGTTTTTCTATTTCTTTGTTGGCCGGGTATGGTTCCCAATCAGGGGCAGCTGTCTATCGTTGTCTCTAATTGGGGATCATACTTAGGCAGCCTTTTTTCCACCTTTAGTTTGTGGGATCTTGTTTTTGGTTAGTTGCTGTGTTAGCGCTACAAAACTTTACGTGTCATTTATTCTTTCTTGTTTTTGGTGTTCATTTAATAAATGTATGATGTATGCCTACCACGCTGCACCTTGGTCCAATCCATCTTTAAAGATCGTAACATTAATCGTATTATTATATGTAGTAGAAAGCGATGGGTTAGAAGAAGCATACACAACCAACCCATAAAGTAAAATCTAACATCCATATATGGCCAGCTAAACTTTAACATTAATTCATCCTGCAATAGATGTCGTTCAATTGGTAACATACCTTTTTGTCTTCTTCTAATGCCTCTTAAGGGGAAAGTAATCGAAAAGTAACAAGAATGTAATCAGATTACATTACCGAGTTTGGGTAATCCAAAAGTTACGTTACTAATTACAATTTTGGACAGGTAACTAGTAACTGTAACAGATTACATTTAGAAAGTAACCTACCCAACCCTGGTCCTCCCACTACAACTCAGGAAACATGCAGTTTATTACACCTAGACGTTTATTATAAGTTATGAATTTCACAGAGTGGTGAAATATCTTATTCTGGTGACATGATGATCGATGCTTGGGTGCCGTTTGACAATTAAAAGTAATATTGCTCTTTCGTTCAAAATGATCTCATCATGTAGGCTATACCAGCACTGTGTCTGTGAGCTGTTGACTAGAGTGCATGTACCCAGACCAGTGTGGCACATTCGCTATATAAAGCAAAACATTTTGTGACAAAACCATCAGTAGAGTTGAAAATGCTATGGAACCCCAGTTAACTTGTATTTTTTATTCAGTACATGGAAATTGAACCGCAAAAGTTTTATATGTGCACTACGTCATCATGCACAGACTTTTATCTGAAACAAGTTAATTTGATGGAAACACATCTCTGGTGGGAAAATGTGAATATTTTATTTATGCATATTTTAGAATATTGAAAACCTATCGCCAGTTGGATGGTTACCTAGCTACTGACTAGAATTGTTTAGTAATTGTGTAGTTATAGTGGCTGCCACACACCATAAGGGCAGATCTGAAGTGGCTCCATATCTAATTATTTTTTATATACTTTACATCTACCTCTGTGCCAAAATTGACTATTGAGTCTACATTTTCAGTTTAGCCGCACACCACTAGCATACAAAAGAGAGGTTATTTTTTATTTGATATTAAATCATGATAAATTGTGTTTTTTGTCTATAACTAGTTGCTTGACAAAGTCCTAAACATTTCAGTTGGATAAAAAAAAGGGCTTAGTAATTTACATTTTTGGCACTTTCAGGGTTAACATTGGTTTCTCACTGATCTAATTAATACATGTAAATGAATGGCCACAAAACAACAGCCATTGTCAATTCTGTTGCGTAATTCACATTAATGTTTCCCTTGAGTTAACTATAGGATTTTTTTTTTTCTTTGCCTCACAGTTTATTTTCAAAGGGTCAGCTTACAGTCTGTCCACAAGGCTGGTGAAATTGTATCTAATAAAAATGTTATTCAGTTTACTTTATTCAACGTTATATATAGTTCTCCCTATAGAGTCATTTATATAGAGAGCTGGGCCAATGCGGTTTCTGCATATTGACGCATTTACATTACACTTCAACAGTTTATGGCAGCCATGTTAGCTCCCCTTTAACATTACATTAGGAATATTTAGACAATACTATCTAAATTAATGTCTAGAATTAGAACAATATAAAAACATTATAAAAGTTGGCCTAACTCTGTAAATATATGGCTCCGGTTCTCCCTATTTGTCTTCTTTGAGTGGGCTGGGACTTCCATTACAGCTCAATCAGTGTCTCTTAAACAGCACAGCCATCTGGGTCAGATTTGTACATGTTGCTTGGTATGACAAGGCTGCAGCAAGACACAAGAAATGTCTCCTTACTCTGATGTATAGTGTGTATGTGTGTGTATATGCACATTTGTTTCCTGAACTAGAGAAAGCAGGGTGGTGTGTTGTCTTTCCAGAGTCCCAAAAGACTGCATTTGACCTGATATGTCTTCTCCAATCATTGTAAATTGAAGTACCTGTGCCTTGACAGGGTTAGCCCTGGGACTTAGACTTTCATCTTCAGACATCCTTTCATGAGAATCAAGCATTTTCCCAAGGTTAACTTGTGTCTTGTGTTGTAAATTTAGGACAAATTCAAGGTTCCCTTCTATTGTTACAAACATAAATTGAGGATTACATACTGCATATTGGCCCTATGTGAAATACCTACTGTTTGAAGATCAGTGGATAACATTTTTCTATCAAACTTAAACAATAGTTTGCCAGTCATTTATTCTTAAAAATTAATGCCAAATGATTCCAAATGATGCCATATTTCCCAATTTTATATTTTCCCGTCCCATTTTATGTTTACATTTTTTGTTTTATCATCGCTAACTCTAAATTGAATACCTGAAACTGATAAATGTATCTGTCTGTATAAAAATGTAAACATGTTCTGTATGGGTTCCTGTTTAGTGTAGTCTCCTTGGCAACTACAGTATTGAAGAGGTAAGGTGCATTCCTGATTCTGCTGCCATGTAATGAGAGGATATTTGGGGATTTACTTTCAGTTATGAAAGCTGTGTTTGTTATGGATTTCATAAAAATATATACATTATATCTATTTGGGGGGGACTAACACAGGAAACATGCCTTGCAAATCTTTATACAGTAAAGGTGTTATAGATTGCTTCGGAATCACTCTATGATGTTATCAGAGGCAGGGTGGTCAGTGCATGTCTCCTATTGATGAAACACAAATGTATTTTCTCAAGGCGTCTAATTCAAACAGGCTAGCCTCTGGATAATCTCCCTTGTTAATGTATTCCAGTAGGAACAAAGTCAGAGCTCCTGGCCACATTGTGCAAACTTGGGAAGAGAATGTGTGCTTCCTTCTTACTGTACAGGCTGTAGGCTTGTTACAGTAACTCGCAGTCAGCTATGTCATAAGACTACAGTCAAATAGGGACTTCATGCATGTTTTCCAGGGGAACATGTAGCTTCAGATTGTCGTGACTAGGGGGTATTCTAGTTTATTATTTCTATGTTGTGTTCTAGTTTAATTTTTCTATGTTGGTGTGTTGTATGATTCCCAACTGGTAATCGTTGTCTCTAATTGGGGATCATATTTAAGTAGCTATTTTTCCCACCTGTGTTTGTGGGATATTGCTTTGTGTTTGTGCATGTGCACCACGTAGTCATGTTTAGTTGTTCGTTTATTGTTTTTTCTTTAAGTTTCACTTTGCAATAAATATGTGGAACTCAACATCCGCTGCGCCTTGGTCCCGTTCTTACGACAACCGTGACAGAATATCCCACCAAAAGAGGACCAAGAAGCGTATCCACTAGGTAAAGGAGTTTTGGACATGGGAAGAAGTGATGGGTGAATGTGAAACCCTTCCTTGGCGGCAGACGGAAGGTAATAATGGAGGACAGCGACGACGCCAGGGTTCGCGGCCACAGAAAGCCCAAGGACAACCCCAATATTTTTTTGGGGGGGAGGCACAGGGGGTGGCCAGCTGAGGCGCGGGAAGAGCCAGAGCACATGGAGCAGGCGATAGAAAGGTGGTCGGTCGACCCAAGGAGAGAGCCAGAGCCCGCCTGGGAGCTGGAGCGGTGTGAAGAGGGATATCGGAGAATGATGTTGGCGAAGAGTAGGCTGCAGCGCAGGCAGGCTGAAGATCGGGTCATCAGTCCGGTGCCATCTATGCCGGCTCCACGCACCAGATCTCCAGTGCGCCTCCCCAGCCCGGTACGTCATGTGCCTGCTCCCTGCACTCGCCCTGAAGAGCCAGAGACCGTCAGGGAGGCAATGGTGAAGTTGGGAGAGAGAGAGATGATAGAGATGTTGTGCAAGTGCGTTCTGCTCAACATCCGACCAGAGGATCTGGTGCAACCTGGGCCTGCTCCACGTTTCTGGCCTCCAGTGCGCCTCCCCAGTCCGGTACGTCCTGTGTCTCCTCCTCGCACTCGCCCTGAAGAGCGTTTCACCAGTCCGGTGCAACCTGTGCCGGCTCCATGCATCAGGCCTCCAGTGCACCTCTCCAGTACGGTGCAACCTGTGCCGGCTCCACGCATCAGGCCTCCAGTGCGCCTCCCCAATCCGGTATATCCTGTGCCTGCTCCCCGCACTCACCCTGAAGTGCGTGTCACCAGTCCGGTGCTACCTGTACCGGCTCCACGAACTAGGCTTCCAGTGCGCATTCACAGTCCAGAGCTTCCGGCGACGGTTCACAGTCCAGAGCTTCCGGCGACGATTCACAGACCAGAGCTTCCGGCGACGGTTCACAGTCCAGAGCTTCCGGCAACGGTTCACAGTCCAGAGCTTCCGGCAACGGTTCACAGTCCAGAGCTTCCGGCGACAGTTCACAGTCCAGCGCTTCCGGCGACAGTCCACAGTCCAGAGCTTTCGGTGACGGTCCACAGTCCGGAACCCCCTGCGACGGTCCACAGTCCGGAACCTCCTGCGACGGTCCACAGTCCGGAACCTCCTGCGACGGTCCATGGTCCGGAACCAGCTGCGACGGTCCACGGTCCGGAACCCCCTGCGACGGTCCACGGTCCGGAACCTACAGCGACGGTCCACGGTCCGGAACCTCCAGCGACGTTCCACGGTCCGGAACCTCCAGCGACGTTCCACGGTCCGGAACCTACAGCGACGGTCTACGGTCCAGAACCTACAGCGACGGTCCACGGTCCGGAACCTCCAGCGACGGTCAACGGTTCGGAACCTCCAGCGAGGGTCAACGGTCCGGGACCTCCAGCGAGGGGCAACGGTCCGGAACCTCCAGCGAGGGGCAACGGTCCGGAACCTCCAGCGAGGGGCAACGGTCCGGAGCTTCCAGGCACGGCGTCCAGTCCAGCTCCATGGCCGCAGCCTTCCTCTACGCCGGTGTCTAGTCCAGGCACGGCGTCCAGGCACAGCATCCAGTCCAGCTCCAAGGCCGGAGCCTTCCTCTGCGCCGATGTCCAGTCCAGGCACGGTGTCCAGTCTTGCTCCAAGGTCGGAGTCTTCCTCGGCGCCGGTGTCCAGTCCAGGCACGGTGTCCAGGTCCGCTCCAGGGCAGGAGTCTTCCTCTGCGCCGGTGCCCAGTCCAGGCACGCTGTCCATTCCAGCTCCAAGGTCAGAGTCTTCCTCGGCGCCGGTGTCCAGTCCAGGCAAGGCGTTCAGTCCTGCTCCAGGGCAGGAGCTTTCCTCTGTGCCGGTGCCCAGTCCAGGCACGGCGTCCAACCCAGTTCCAGGGCCGGAGCCCTCCTCTGCGCCAGTGCCCAGTCCAGGCATGGCGTTCAGCCCGGTGCGATGGCCGGATCCGGGGTCTGGGCGGGGGATACGACCTACACCGGAGTCGCCACCGACACTAATCACCCCCCCTACCCTCCCCATTTGGTTTCAGGTTTTGCGGTCGGAGTCCGCACCTTTGGGGGGGGGGGGGGGGGGTTACTGTCACGCTCTGACCATAGAGAGCCATTGTTTCTCTATAGTGTAGTAGGTCAGGGCGTGACTAGGGGGTATTCTAGTTTATTATTTCTATGTTGTGTTCTAGTTTAATTTTTCTATGTTGGTGTGTTGTATGATTCCCAATTAGAGGCAGCTGGTAATCGTTGTCTCTAATTGGGGATCATATTTAAGTAGCTATTTTTCCCACCTGTGTTTGTGGGATATTGTTTTGTGTATGTGGATGTGCACCACGTAGTCACGTTTAGTTGTTCGTTTATTGGTTTTTCTTTAAGTTTCACTTTGCAATAAATATGTGGAACTCAACATCCGCTGCGCCTTGGTCCCGTTCTTACGACAACCGTGACACAGATGGACAGAACAACATGACTGTCATGTGTTTTCCAGGGGAAAATACCTCAAAAGAAAAAGATAAAGGAAAAAACAGACTAAATCAGCTGTACAGTATTAACCATCTTCTTCTGAAAGGGGTTTAAACGAGGTCAGAGATCTCGTATTAATCATACTGATTTATCATCAAGTCTCAAAAGCCGATGGCTGGTCTCCTGCCAGAGTCCATCGGAAGACAAACCCACCTGGTTTATATTTCTGTTTTCAGTTCTGGACCCAAGTGAAATTAAAAAGCACTAATGCCTGTCAGTGGTTACATCCAGAAGTAACATCCTTGCCAAAAGAAGCCTGATGACAAACAATATTCCAAAAGGATGTGCATTGAAACAGTATTAGTTGTTATAGTCTTTGGATAAAAGAAGAAACTACAATTTCCTTAGTCAATCTTCATCACTGTCATGGCAGCCAAGACAAATATTGCATCAAAATGTGTCGAGTTGTGTAAGACAGAAAGGTGGAGTAAAGTGGATTTGACAGGCTATGGGATGCTAAAAGGAATTCTACCTTCTGTCTGTTGTTCTAGGCACAGGGAATAATACTGTTGCATTGGATACAAAATACATTGTGCATTGGGTTCCTCATCAATCAGGTATTTTTGTTTTGTGTAGTTATGCATTAAAAGTAACCAGAAAGATTAGTTATGCTCTCTCTACTGTCTTTTCATCCTCTCACAACATCTGACGAAGACACTTTTGTTTTAGAAAAATAGATACAGAGAGGAATACTACAAAGCAGGATCAATGAGCCAGCTAATTTGCCTAAATATTCTGAAATAACTTTTCATTTTTTAGAAAGTTAATCTTGAAATGGGTATGGTCTAATTGACTCAAACACCAAAGACACATAGTTATGTTAAGCTTTCTTACGGAACCAGAATTTTGGGGGGGGGTTAGAAAGTGAATAGAGATATCAACAGCTGCCATTTAACAAATATTCTCCCGGCTGTTGTAAAAAAATATATTAAATATAACTTCTTCCACAAAAGAGATGGGAACATTTGAGAGATCATCATTTATAACATGAGTAGACCCTTAGATTGCTCTACTGGGCAATTAACCAATCTACACAATACATCTGAAGCTGCATTAAAACATCTGCCTAGATACATCAATGTCAAACCTGTAGTTACCTAGTTTTCTCAGTCTTCTCAGGAATCAAATTGACCATGTGGAAATCTTACAGCCAATCCATCATGTTTAAGCAAAAATAAAAACTTAATGTTTAAGCAAAAATTATTCTGATTCCAAGTTTGAATGATTCAACGACGGTAAGCGCTTCTGCGTTCCCACCTGCTGAACAGTACTTTAACAGTCAGCGTGTTGCTGCTGTGGACTTACTGTAGAGCTGTCATAGAGGGCATACCAAGCAGTCAACGGGTCTCAAAGCCAGCTACTGCTTAGTAGCACGAACATCCAAATCTGTTGAGAAATGTCATACATGACCCTGGACTTGATGGTCCTTTGGGGACAGTGACCCCAATGCACAGGTCAGTGACTTTTGTAACCAAAAACCAAAGGGTGCTAGGCAATGTGACTACTGCAAAGTAATCTTTAACACACATGCTGTCTCTGAGGGGTGCTATGGAAAGTTGGCCACAGCCAGTCGACCTTCCTGAAAACTATAAGGTAACCTGCTGTTTTTATAAAGGCTTTTACGTTTGTAAAAAAAATAAAAAGTACTATTTTTCTCTATGTCGTTTACACAGAGTTGAGTTGTGGGGAAAGGTCACAGATCTGTTTCTTTTTATCATATTGTATCTATTCAGCATATCTGACGCCGCCCACATACACATCTCAATCCATCCATTCTGACCAGATTTTGCTGACACAGACCTTTGCAACCAGATAATCACTGGTAAGCTAATTTAGTTCTAACTTTCCATGCTTGAAGAGTACATTTATAAAGCTTTCCTGCTGCCCATAAATAACGGACATTGTTAAAACTTATTCTAGCATTCACAGTTAAAGAATGAACAAGGCTCTTCTGTTGCAGCCAGTACTTTTAAGCAATTCAATCAAATATATGGTTTAGAATTAAAGACGGGTGGAGGGATGAAAATTGATTTAATCTGGATCCTGTTTTCTGTGTTCCATTTTGTTTTCAGTATCTGAGAGTTTAAAACCCTTTCATGTCATGCGAAAAGCCTGTTCCCTATAAAGTGTGTTTTTCACATTTGTTTCTTTCTGAAGATAATAAGATATATTCTCAATTACTTACAAGAAACATTTTCCAGGTTAGATGGGTCTTTAAGAGGGAAACTGTTGGCGTATAATTTTTATTTTTACATATTTTCATTCGTCTTCTGATTGCTCTCCAAGAGTTTCATGTGTAAAATATATTGTGCATATGAGGTCCAAAAGTATTTGGACAGTGACACATTTTTTGACGTTTTGGCTCTGTACACCATACAAAATATATAAAATTATACAATGACTATGAGTTTAAAGTGCCGACTGTCAGCTTTAATTTGAGGGAATCCATATCAGGTGAACCGCTTAGAAATTACAACACGTTTTATACATAGTCTCCCCATTTTAGAGAACCAAATGTATTTGGATAAATATATGTATACGTGTTTTAAAATAGTAAAAAGTTTAGCATTTGGTTCCATATTCCTAGCACGCAATGACTACATCAACTTGTGGCAACAAACTTGTTACATGCATTTGCAGTTCTTTTTGGTTGTGTTTCAAATTATTTAGTGCCCAATAGCAATAAATGGTAAATAATGTATTGCCTCATATTGGATGAACTTTTAATCAAATAAGAATATAATATATTTCTGAACACTTGTACATTAATGTAGATGCTACCATGATTATAGATAACCCTAAATGAATTGTGAATAATGATGATTAAGAAAGTTACAGAGGCACAAAGACATTACCCACAAGACATGCTAACCTCTCACAATTCCCAATAACAGGGGAGGATGTTAGCATTTTTTTCGGGGGTATGGTATTTATGTCTCTGTAACTTTCTCACTGTGGCTAGGCCAGCTAATGACCACTCTGCAGAGCTGCCTCCAGGACAAGATTCATCCCAACAAATGCCAGCCTGCTCTTAATCATGGAGTGAATCATTAAGCTATTTCAAATGTACAAAAGCCCTCTTAATAGCCCTTTTATATGCATTTTCTCTAACATAAACCTTCCTCAATCGCCTGCACTGCGTTGCTTTGAATGAGTAGGGATATTCCCCTAGGACCCCCCCCCCCCCTTTAAAAGTTACCCTCAGCAGCTGGTATTAGTCAAGATGAGCTTCCATTGTTGTCCTTTTAGCTGCATAGCTCTCGTAAAAGGGAAACATTAAATGCCCAGTTAGGGGCATGCATTTGCCAGAGATTCAGTATCAACTTTTTGAAATTCTACCCTGCAGTGGCCATTTTCATTTGCCAAGGTCCCAGATAGTAACACTGTCCTGTATAGTAGAATTAGAAACTTGCTTTGGGAATGACACATTGTTGTTGGAATACTTTACCTTTAACTCATTCATCTAAAATTGAGTATTGATGTTGGTATACTATATAATGAGACTATGTGTCTGCCAAAAATCCACAGAATAGTAAACCTACAGCCAAATCGTTTTTTATCGAAATGACTAAAATGTCAACCTTTCAATAGCAACCTCTCAATTTCATCTAAACAGTGCTAGGACTTCATTAAGCCCCTCTATTGTTAACATCTGGGTGAGAAAGAATGGGTCCTTCTCTGGGAAACTGTGCCCCTGCTTTACAAGAGGATTCTATTACGCTACGCCGTTGACATTGGCAGCTAGTGGCACACCTGGCAATGGAAAACCCTCAGCTGTTTCAGTCAAAAGAGATCAATCAAAGCAACCTGTTTCCCTGAAGCGTTAGATTTCATCCAGAAAGGTTGAGGTGGGGGACTTACAATAAGCAGTGTGTGACTGGTCTTATTCTACAGCCCAGAGACTCGGCAGGCAAGTACTTCCCTTTGAGAGCTTCCTGACCTCTCAGCTCACACAGTCGCTCGTAACACTGTCAGACTAGTCCAGACATAACATTAGCTCACACTTGAGTCCCCAGTGAGCCAGCTAGTCACTGACACTCCCACCCCTTCCATATGCCACTCTCCCTCATCGCCTTTTTTAATCTCTCTCATCGCCTTTTTTAATCTCTCTCTCTGTCTCTGTGTTTCTTCCTCCCTCTCGCTGACTCTATCCTCTCTCCCATCCATTCCCTGCTAGGGATGCGGTTGCCATGGCAACTGCTGAGTCACTGCCAGCTCTCTGCTTTCAGCTGCCGTCCTCTGATGTGATTCTTTCAGTGAGGGGGGCAGAAAGGGCCTCAGTCTCCACTCTGTCTGCTTCATGAGCATATTGATCAGAAAACTCCACCATGTGCATTTGTTGCAGTTGAGCGTAAAGATCCATCACTGCGGGTGTCGGAGCCAGAGGATCCTGGGGGAGCTCTACAGGCCAAACGGGAGCGTTTCGGATGGGCAACATCCCCACCACAGTGAAGCACTGCCTGAGCTATGAACAACTCATCCAGGATTATCCGTGGCTAGGAAGCCGGCTGCAGGATGAGAAGGTAAGAGGGAGGGTGTAGGTTGCGGACATGTGAAAGGACAGAGAGGGGGCATCACCCTGGGATGCAGAAACAGGCACTACACTAACTGGCATCACACTGCAAACACTCTATTTCTAAATAAATTCAATTGTCGTGATAAGAGCGCAATATATGAAATAATTGTTATGCCTACTGTTTAACGTTGACTTGCGGTCTAAAAGCAGGATCCTGTTCCTCTCAACGATTTATATATACACTAGATGAATGATAGGGGACGCTACGTATCTCCATCTTGGCACTCCCCCACATTGTAGAAAATATTTTGGAAGCTATAGAAATGCATTTATTAATGTATTTTATTCTATTACAGACACCTTAATACATACTTTTAAATTATATGATGTGAGATAAGAAAAAATAATAATCCTTAAAGTATAATTTTGAGCGATTACTAATGTTACTGGCCTCACTAAAATAACAAAAATACTTAAATACATGGAATGTTGTCCATGAAATATCTAATTGAAATATTGTAGAATTTAATTCATTCTTTCCTCCCCCACCATCTATCTTAAGTAAGTCTGGTAATTGTCAGATAGAGAGTGCATCAAGTGAACACCCTTCCTATCCTCCTCTCATCTTTTCCCACTACAACTGTTAGATTAGTTAGTCAGGTATAACCTAAAAAAATCTGTATTATAGTTGTTGGTGGACTGCATTTGTTGTCAACTGTAAAATCGACTGTAGGTATTATTAGAAATTCTGAACTGACACACTTTACGCGTTTCATGCATTATTAAAATGCCAGCAGTGATCTGAAGATCAAAGTGTTCTGGGCTTAAAGAGCGACTGCCCCTCGAAAACAACGAATCCATTTGAAAAGGGCCTATGTGGCGTCCTTGAGTCAGAATCATTTATTCTAGTGTCAAAATTGATTACAAAGTGTAATAGCATAATTTTAGTCATAAAGTCAGTCTCGCCTAAAATGGAGTTTGGAACCTCAGTGTGTCACAACGAATTAAATGAAGGTTGGGTTTCGATTACAATTATGTCAACAAATCATGCTACCCTTTTCCAAGCTCCACAAGCAAATCGCCCCTCAGCCTCCCTTTATTGAATGGGGCTCCGGTTGTTTCATCGCCCCCAACCAACACGTTCAAAACGGCCATTCGATTGACCATGCAATCAATGCATGCTTCCAGAAGGATGCACAGCCAAAAACGATGGTTTGCATGCCCTGCCGAAGAACCCTATCATGCGCAATAGGTGGTTGGATTTCGTTGCTCTCCAGTGGTGGTGAGTATACTGGTAGCTAGACCATAGACTGCTGGTTATGTATATTGTGATAATCATTATCACCATCATCGCTATTCTAGCTGATGTTAGCTAGCTACCTACATAACTAGATAGCTGGCTAATGTTAACCTCAATACAACTTGGACTTGGCTTCGAAACACAATAACATTTCAAAAGAAGTCAAATATTTAGTAGGAAAACTTGTTGTCATGATTGTGATTTCACCAGATTGACTTTAGATGCAGTATAACTTTAGCCAGCTAACTAAGATTAAGGACACAACCGTATATTAGCTAGCTAACATTAGCATTGCTAGCTATTTTTGAAACACTTCGCTAGTAACAGTAATGGCAACATTGCCATCTCTCTAGAGTAAATTTGACAACACCATAATATGGCAAAGTTGTTTCCAATGAAATATTTGCCTACTTTAGCGTTGCCATCGTATTTCCATGCCATTCTAATTTAGTTTAATGTAGACTAAATTGTCACAGCCTCCGAGGCACAAATACAGTAAATATTGGATGCAACGATGATGGTACTAGATAACCATGTCTGTCTACAACAGTGCACTAACTAGCAGCAACAAACGCAAACCAACTCTGGGCCATAGCAAAACATGTCACAGTTGGATGCATATTGTAACGGCGTCACCGGCCTGAATCTAATCTGGAGCATAGAATTAGCTTCCAAACGAGATTGTTATTTCTCTATCTATGTTTTAAAATTGAGGAATGATGACAATCGTTGACCCTTTTTTTCTGTTAGACAAAGTGCACAGTTGGTCATGAACGGATGCCAGGACCTACAAGAAAGAGCAAAGGTGGGTACCATAACATGTCTAGCAATGGGACTCCAATGTTTTAGCGACCTCCAAAAATTATTTAATTCACTGTTCTCTTGCTATTTTCACAGCTTGTCAGGAAAGACCTCAGAATAAAAGTGTGTCATGCGACACAAGTACTCGTGTGATAAGGAGGACCGAGCACTCCCCCATTCTCATCGACGGGGCTGTAGTGGAGCAGGTTGAGAGCTTCAAGTTCTTTGGTGTCCACATCACCAACAAACTAGAATGGTCCAAACACACCAAGACAGTCGTGAAGAAGGCACGACAAAGCCTATTCCCCTCAGGAAACTAAAAAGATTTGGCATGGGTCCTGAGATCCTCAAAAGGTTCTACAGCTGCAACATCGAAAGCATCCTGACTGGTTGCATCACTGCCTGGTATGGCAACTGCTCAGCCTCCGACCGCAAGTCACTACAGAGGTTAGTGCGAATGGCCCAGTACATCACTGGGGCCAAGGTTCCTGCCATCCAGGACCTCTACACCAGGCGATGTCAGAGGAAGGCCCTAAAAATTGTCAATGACCCCAGCCACCCCAGTCATAGACTGTTCTCTCTACTACCGCATTGCAAGCAGTACCGGAGTTGCAAGTCTAGGACAAAAAAGGCTTCTCAACAGTTTTTACCCCCAAGCCATAAGACTCCTGAACAGGTAATCAAATGGCTACCCGGACTATTTGCATTGCTCTGATGACACAGATGACTTCATCAACAAAGACAAGTAATGTGTGTTATATAAAAAGTTGTATTCAAAAACACTTGATAAAATAGTAGGCTAATTCCCCAGCAAGCAGATACAACTAGTATAATCATTTTGGTTGTGAAGTGCATTAGCAATTAGCTCTGTCCTTTCTTTAGAACAAAATACAATTGACCACTTGGCTGTCTATTATATCACCTGTCACAGGCCCTACCAGTCAACACCACCTCACCTGCTGCACTTGTTCGAGAGATGTCCAGTTTGCAGCCGGACATGGGGGCCCTCATCGGCATAATGCAGACATGCCCTCGCTGTGAGTATTCCTATGAATGGAACAGTTAGTCACATGTTGGCAAGTATCCAACCAGCAACCTTCACCTGTCAGCGGCAACAGCTTTCACCGGCTCATAGTTTGTACTAATACAGAAGGTAACCCACTTCATTACTTTGATCCATTTGATAACCAAATTTTGAAACTAAATGTAAACTGACATTATTTGTTGCTATTTTCTACTTCTTAGATGCATATAATGTCCAGGGCAAAACCTAGCCTGGTGGAACCAGCCTGGTCGCTGTATTCACCATTCTATTTCACTTCACATTTTGTGAGGTTGGTTCCGCCAGGCTGATCATAACCACCATTAATAATGTAATCAGTTGTGTGTGTGTGTGTGTGTGACTAACCAGTATCTTTGAACAGGGGGCAGGAGCTAATCTACGCTGCCATGTGTTATCAATGGGGCTCTGGCAATGACCTTACCTCCAGCCTCACCTCTTGCCTGCTCACCAACGGTCATCGATGGGGAGAACAGAATTCGGTAGGTTTAGTGTGACCTCTTCAAACTTCAACATAGTACCTGTTTGTGTGTCAGACATTACCTATCCTAATTGCCATTGGTAATAGAACAGTGACTATGTGTGTATGTGTTCACAGAAACATGTATGGAGCCAGCACATGGAGACTTGCAAGATGATGTGATGAAGTCCAGATCGACAGACGCACTTGATACTGATGTCTCTGAATGTAGAGAGACCTGGAACTCATCATAAAATGTTTACTGGACACAACTTTTACTTGTATTGTCTTTTTTTAAATTATTGAATGGAATGGTATCAGTCAGTATGGGGAGGAAGAAACCCTGTGCATTCTGCACCAGGATCAGGGAACTCCTGTTGTATACGGGACACCACACAGGGAGGTATGACCACTCTGACATGTTTGACAAGGTGGCCCCATTACAACAAGAGAAAATGTCGATAGGCACAGTATCTGTATCGGCTGGGAACGACAATGAAAGGTGCACATTGTTATATTAGCAGAACACTGATTCTATGGTATTATGTAAAGGATTGTATATTCTACATGGACCTGTTACTACATTTGAAAGATATCAAAACACTTTGTTTATTACATCTACATAAATTTAAAAAAAATATTCTTGTCATATTATTCTGTAGGCTGACCTATTCAAAGCTTCCTCAAGCATCTCACCATACATCCGCCTGTAGTTGAGTTCAACCTGCAGGATGTATGTTTGTTGTGATTAATGGGGAGAAACAGCTGCTGGTAAGGTTCTGACAGATGGGTGTGTCTTGGTGGTGGCAAGGACACACCCGAGAAACACTCACATCAAACCACACCCCCAAGCCAGCTTCTGTCATGGCTGCCAGCATTTCATAAGGAGCAAGCCAAAAAACGAGGCCAAATCAGCAGGTGTAGTTCCCTTTTAAGGTTGTTACACAATATTGGACAGGAGAAACAGTTAAATGGGAAAATAGCGCTTTAGATTTTGTGACAACAGATAAAACATTTGTTTATTGTTTTCAATATCTAACATGACTTTTCATTTTCAGTGCACTTTAACACGTGACTATCCAGAGTATGTTAAAATTATTGAAGTTGGACCAAGAGACGGACTTCAAAATGAAAAGGTATATATTTTCATCAGTCACATCTGAATACACAGAACCCCCCCCCCCCCCCACACACACACACACCATCCATGATCATGAAATAAGTAATTTACAGTGCAATCGGAAAGTATTCAGACCCCTTGACTTTTTCTGTGTTTCGTTACGTTTCAGCCTTATTCTAAAATCGATTAAATAAACTGTTTTCCTCATCAATCTACACACAATACCCCATAATGACAAAGTAAAAACAGGTTTAAAAAAAATAATAATAATAACTTATTTACATAAGTATTCAGACTCTTTGCTATGCGACTCGAAATTGAGCTCGGCTGCACCCTGTTTCCATTGATCATCCTTAGATGTTTCTACAACTTGATTGGAGTCCACCTGTGGTCAATTCAATTGATTGGACATGATTTGGAAAGGAACACACCTGTCTATTTCAGGTTGACAGTGCACAGTTGACAGTGTATGTCAGAGCAAAAACCAAGCCATGAGGTCCAAGGAATTGTCCGTAGAGCTCCGATACAGGATTTTGTCGACGCACTGAGCAATCGGGGGAGAAGGGCCTTGGTCAGGGAGGTGAACAAGAACCCGATGGTCACTCTGACGGAGCTCCAGACTTCCTCTGTGGAGATGGGAGAACCTTCCAGAAGGACAACCATATCTGCAGCACTCCGCCAATCAGGCCTTTATGGTAGAGTGGCCAGACAGAAGCCACTCCTCAGTAAATGGCAAATGACAGCCCGCTGGGAGTTTGCCAAAAGGCACCTGTAGGTCTCTCAGACCATGAGAAAACAAGATTCTCTGGTCTGATGAAACCAAGATTGAAATCTTTGGCCTGAATGCCAAGCGTCATGTCTGGAGGAAACCTGGCACCGTCCCTACAGTGAAGGATGGTGGTGGAAGCATGCTGTGGGGATGTTTTTAAGTGGCAGAGACTGGGAGACTAGTCAGGATCGAGGGAAAGATAAAAGGAGCAAAGTACAGAGAGATCCTTGATGAAAACCTGCTTTTTTTCTATGATTACCCATGACATGTGTTTCACATGTTCTTCTCCAAAAATGTATTGATCAAATGAACACCAACTGCCCTTGAAATCTATGGGAAACATGACATGACTACCAGATGGCTCATATGTTGTATATATTCAAGTCTACTGTAGCTGTACAAATTGACATGATGACAAAGTCAAACTCTGGGGGTACTACATGCTGTAATTGTAGGAAGTACTGTAGTTTGGAAGAAGTGGACCAAGCAGGTGAGTGCCGTAAATTACTCTGGTTGCAAAGATATTGCAGCTGAATTGCCCAGATGTCCACTCCGCACATACCTCCAATCTTGACAGGGGATCAGAATCATATCCAGAAAGAGACGGTCTCCATTTCATTGTTTTCCAGGAAATGGTTCCGACAAGAGTCAAAATCCAGCTGATAAACATGCTCTCGGAAACAGGCCTGCCTGTGATCGAGGCCACCAGCTTTGTGTCTTCAAAGTGGGTACCACAGGTAATAACTCTTCTTTGTGTTCCCAGAAAGCTTACTGAGTGATTTATTAGGCTCTCATTGTTCTCTTCAGGACTACTGGGGGAACCTGCTACTCCAGTATCCCAGTTAGACCCTGGATTCGCAGATGTTTTCGGGGAAAACCTTGAGCTATAGGCCTATTCCAAAAACTGTGTTCCAAGCACTTTATTTTGTTTGCCTGTGTAAAATATATGACAGCTCACCTCATGAAATAAACTACAGATGTCTGTGTCATATTCTTGAGTTGTATTGAGACATATGATGTGGAACAGCTATCTCTGCATTTCTATATGAGCTTCTGGAAAATATGAGTTTTCGTAAAACTAGGCTACATACTAGTCTCGCTTGCCAGGCGCATGGACCTCCAACAGCAGCTGTGGGAAGAGACTATACTCTGTCGACATATTTTGTAAACATGCTTTTGTCTGTTGTCAAGATGGCGGACCACACTGAAGTGCTTCAAGCCATCCACAGATCTTCTCATGCTCGTTATCCTGTACTGACACCCAACATGCACGGCTTTCAGGATGCTGTAAGCATTTCATTATTCATCCGAGAAATCACACTCTTTAAAAAGAACATATATCTCCCCAGGCTCCCCTGATGTGTAGTGCTGTATAGAGGTTGAGGGAACACTATGCCTGAGATGAATGGAAAAGTTTTAAAGTAATGTTTGTTGCATAATGTTACATCGAAATAATGTAACTTCCCTCTGTCCTGTTGAAGGTTGCAGCTGGTGCTACTGAAGTGGCCGTGTTTGGGTCTGCCTCTGAGACCTTCAGTCGGAAAAATATCAATTGCTCTATTGATGACAGCATACTGAGATTCGAGGAAGTCATTTGCACTGCTAAACAACAACAGATTCCAGTCCGTGGGTTTGTATCATTCCTCACTTTGCGCTTCTTCACCAGTAAAGCCATTTTACTTTAATATATTGCAATGATTCCATATGCTCTATAACTGGTATCAACCATGTACCGTTGCGGACAAATATAGTGGCACCCTTGCACTTTTCTTAAACAATTTCCTATTTCTTCTAAAAAAAATAAGTTGAAATTTAAAAATACTTTTGGTCTCCACACCATGTAATTGTATTTTCAAAATTGCAGAACCAATTTTATTTTTGTAAACTTAAGTTTAGAATTTGTATTAAGAATATAAAGACACATTTTATGGACATGGGTACTGGGGGCCTTGAATGTGTGCAAGTCATCATGAAATCAACAGACTATCAATGTGTTTAACTCTGTGTCCAAAAACTGGGTCTCCATCGAAGATGAAGACGGCCAACAAGGAACTTCACTGGACTATATGCAAACTGGAACCATATATCCCGAGGCTGTATTTATTGTAGCTGGGGATTTTAACAAAGCAAATTTAAGAACAAGGCTACTTAAATTCTTCCAGCATATTGATTGTGCGCATAGGCAATACCCTCGACCACTGCTACTCTACCTTCCGCGATGCATACAAAGCCCACCCTTAGGCAAATTTGATCACGACGCCATCTTGCTCCTATCGTCTTATAGGCAGAAACTCAAACAGGATGTACCAGTGACGAAAACCATTCAACACTGGTCCGACCAATCGGAAGCCACGCTTCAAGATTGTTTTGATCAGGCGGACTGAAATATGTTCCAGTCAGCCTCAGAGAACAACATCGACCTACACGCTGACTCAGTGAGTGTGTTTATAAAGAAGTGCATTGGAGATGTTGTACCCACTGTGACTATTAAAACCTACCCTAATCAGAAACCGTGGATGGATGCAAAACATTCACACAAAACTGAAAGCGCGATCCACCACATTTAACCATGGAAAGAGGTCTGGGAATATGACTGAATATAAACAGTGTAGTTATTCCCTCCGCAAGGCAATCAAACAAGCGACCTGCAAGTACAGGGACAAGGTGGAGTCGGAATTCAACGGCTCAGACACGAGACGTATGTGTCAGGGTCTACAGGAAATCACGGACTACAAAAAGAAAACCAGCCACGTCACAGACACAGACGTCACTCTTCCAGACACCTTCTTTGCACGCTTTGAGGAAAATACAGTGCCACCGTCGAGGCCCGCTAACAAGGACTGTGCCCCCCCGCTTCCCTATCCCAGTCTGTTGTCCCCACATGCACAGCACCCAATGTCACAGGAAGGCCAAAAAGATCATCAAGGACATCAACCACCCGAGCCACTGCCTGTTCACACCGCTACCATCCAGAAGGTGAGGTCAGTACAGGTGCATCAAAGCTGGGACCGAGAGACTGAAGAGAACATCTTCTTTCTCAAGGCCATCAGACTGCTAAACAGCCATCACTAACTCAGAGAGGCTGCTGCCTACATTGAGACCCAATCACTGGACACTTTAATAAATGGATCACTAGTCACTTTAAACAATGACACTTTAAATAATGCCACTTTAATAATGTTTACATATCTTACATTACTCATGTTAGATGTATATACTGTATTTTATTCATGTTTACATATCTTACATTACTCATATCACATGTATATACTGTATTTTATACCGTCTATTGCACCTTGCCAATGACGCTTGGCCATCGCTCATCCATATACTTACATGTACGTATTCTCATTCACCCCATTAGATTTGTTTGTAT